>NC_134025.1:22224358-22527388 GCF_964204645.1 Tubulanus polymorphus
TTTAAGAATAGACGGCAGCTGATGGGTATAGAGGACTTAATAGGTTGTCGAAAAAGCATAGCATGTGGTCTTATTCATTGTGATGACACATTCCCTTACATTGCCATGCATTCATACTAAAATTGGCGAATGGATTTCATGGGAATCTGTACCAACTACCTTGTACGTAGTGTCATCCAGGTTTTAATAAAATTTCCTTAGTTTAAAGTTGTTTGTCTTGGTGCCGCGATAGTCGAGGTTCCAGATGTCAGTGGAATGTTCTTTGTGTTGAGGTTGTTTTATTAGGGATGGCTGTTGCTGGATTCTGTACCACTTCAAGTGGATGATAGAGGGTAATTTGCAGTAACTTAAAGGCCGAGGAGCAGTATAAAAGCCCAATCAATGTCAAAGATGGCAGTACCCATGAAGCAATAGTGCAGTGGAGAGCTCCAACGGTTGAAACTGGAAATCTCCTATTTTCTCTGTCAGTTATCCGATTTGGACCCTCCTTTTTGTCAGACATATGTATTAATGTGTAATATATTCATTTCTGCAGTCAAAAATGTGTTTTAGGCCCTCCTCCACGAGAAATTAAGCTTTTTAGTTGGTATTTCCTTCAAAATTTGAATCTTTGAATGACATAGAGGGAGGAGTTATCCAGTGAATTAGTGTAGCTCGGAGAGCACATTAACAGTAATTTGATACCTATAGTCATCAGTATACATAAACAAAACATAGCCTCATTCATAGTACCAAAATTTGGCAACATCAAAACTTTTTCTATGGTCAATGGATCAGTCTGAAATTTCGTACACTTGTTTAGCTATCAACCATCAATGTTGTGTCCAAATTTCATGGAAATCGGATAAAAATTAATGATTTTCAAAAAATTTGAAATGTCTCTAAAATCTTAAATCTTGGCCCTATCTCTACAAAAAAAGATCGCTTGCATCAGATTTTCATTCCCACTATGACTAGATTACTTAAAATTAGTTTAGAACTTGATATGAAAACTTTTATGAATTTGTCAAATTTAACTGTGTGTGACCTGCTTTTCTGTTATGAGCCAACCTCGCTCACTCTAAACATTATAAACAAGCTACTGTAGTTAGTGGGACGGCCGATCTCAAGTGTTTGCCACCCGGTTAACTAGCATCCATACTCCTCGGCCTTTAATCCTAAACAACTTGCGCCGAACCAGACTTGACACATGCACAGTACCAGTCATCAGTAGCAACAACTTCCAGAAACCAATACCTAGGGATAAAGTAGGATAAACCCATCTGATGATGTCTTTATCTTTGTTTAGATAGAAACGTTCCGCCAACCTGCACTAAACTCTATGCCACCACCGTGGTAGTGGTAACCAGCGCTCCAACACAGTGACTGCTAACTCAACTCATCAGATATATAGAAGTCCTACTGGTTGAATTTGTAGAAATTCGAATTGATCATTCTTATTCAAGAGTGTTTTATCCATCGGAGTGAAATCTCTTATTAGATGTAATTTGTGATTTTTGCAATTTTTTAGATTATCAGTTAAGATAGCAATATTTTTTGGTCACTTCACTTGGACTTCTTGTAGTGCGTCAACGTTTCAAATCCCAATCCTAGGCCCTATTTTTCATTGTCGACCCTTAACGACTGCATTGTCTCATGGAAAGCTGTCCCAATCATTTATCTAGAACAGCTGATTTCTGAAAGGGGCACTTCATCGGTCTGACCCTGATATCTTCGGAATTTATCAAACAAATAAAATGATGTTTAGAACCTATGTGTATTTGCTGATAAATCTTATCTTCACCTTCTCTGTGGTGAATGTACACAACATTTTTAATGAAACACAATATACAGTCTGAAATATGTATTTCGGGCCAGATAGCATGCACGTGGAGTATGAAAGCAAAATTTCAATGAAAAAAAAATCAATCCGATTTTTACGCGGTCTGGGGGTATTATGGCAAAATGCCGATGGACCAAAGTTCCCAAATGAGCTATCTTCAAAATACTCAGAATACTACCATTTGTCTGCCCGAGTAACTGGGAGATGTAGAAAAGTTCAACGAAACGTCGAGAGTATTAAATTAAAACATTTGTTCTTTTGATGTTTTGCAGATTCAAATTTCATATTGTCACCACCGTCGATGATAGCCGGTGCCAGCATAGCGGCAAGCATCAGTGGACTGATCGGACCGCAGTGGGTCAAAATATTGAATATCCTCGATCATCTACAACGCGTTACAGGAATAGAATCGGTGAGTTTATTAAAACACTACACGTGGCGAAGAAGGAATTTTTGTTCCTTTTCCAAAATCAACATAAAACAGTAAAAAATGTCACCTTTACAATACGAAGTTACCGCTGCCTGCAGCTTTAGTTCAGCGGTTGCTTACAATCTTAGTGGGTTGTTTATTTGATAGCCTGGTTATATTATTTAGATGGGTGGCATTTCTCTGATGATTTTACCTTCGGTCGCCTGCCTGCCTCTCTTGCTTATTCAAAGCAGAAAAACTTTTTGAGTGGTTGACCTAGAAAATTACATTCATAAAAGGTGCCTTTGTAGTATAAAGTATCATGGTACATCGGGTGCAGTCGACTCCTAAGCCAGTAGCCTAGTGTTCACATCTGTAACATTGTCAAAGTTTTGCAGCAGCGCGAGAAAGGAGAATCTACTGGCCTGTAAATAGAGTTATGTACTCAGGACATGCTATCCATGCTAGCACAGATATATGTGAAACAATTAACATAATTCTTTGATTTACTGAATTAATGAACGATCAAACCATTAACCCTAAGTGACTGCACACCAAATTGTAGGCGGTATCCATTGAGATCCTGTAACTGATGATAATGATAGCTTTCGACTTTCCTAGCCACCGCGTAAATAAATAACCGATGGTCAGTCACTGGGGGCCACTTTCCACCGGGTTGTGGTAAACACATGTAATGCTAGCTAAACAAACTGGTCTTATCGACAGATCAACAGATAGATGGATTGTTACTAGTTAAAGATACTATTTTTACTGCAAATGTAGAATTTGTGAGAAAAAGTGTAATGTTTAAGTGCAATAGTTTTACACAAACTGGGTACATTTACATTGCATGGTAAGGCATTGATAATGAAGATAACTTCGTGGCTGACATTTATTGTTCATTAACTTCTTTGATAGTGATTTCATGCGAAACTAATCAGTTGCTGTTTCATTTTTGCGTTTTGCAGGATTGTCTAGCGTCGTGTCAAGAACTAATCGAACAAACGCTATCAAGCAATGTGCCCCATCTAAATCCGCCGCCGCAAACGAAGATCGAACATCACGAGCACCCCCTCACCCCGACGGACATTCAGGACGTGCACTTCTAAACCGGGCCGTCTGTCCCGCGAAAGTTATATCCGGATCGGCGTTAGCCGGCGAATTATCCAGGCAGGATTCGGAAGCGAATAATATGAACTATCAATGGCTTTTTTCGGCGGTGCTATTTTTCTCCTCCAAGTTGAGAGACTATTCGCAAGATCAGTGCCTTACGCTATATAAGAGACGGCCTGTAAAGAAAGTGTGATATCGTGACCTTAATTCATTGGTGCTGTGTATGTATAGAAAAAAAAATAATGATGTGGTCACTATTGAATCAATGCATGATGAGAAAATGAATCCAATAAGAAAAAGAATTAACTCGGGGAATAATAATCTAGTACTGTGTATTATTAGTCTATGTACTTCCAACATTAGATACCTTTTCCTTATTATTTATTTCCGATTGTTTGATGGATTGATTGATTGGTTGATAGACCCATGTGTAATTTAAAGAATGCGTATTTAAGTCTATTTAAAAAAGAAGAATGAACATCGAAGCTACAATGCCAAAAATGCTTGGCTCACCTCATTCGAATTTCTGTGATATATGTACGATACTTAAGATGTTGCCTAAGTATTTGTGTTTTTGAGACGTGACGAAAATCTGAGAATTTTCATGTGATGTATTGCATTTTCAAAACAGCATTTTCCAGTTGATATGTGTTGCATTTAAATTCTGTTCAGTGTGTAAATCAATGCATTTATTTTAAGTTGTATTCCTTACTGAATGAAACTGCCAGTCGATGATGGTCAGTTGGATGATGCATTTGAAATATGTATTTTATGTATATAATTTTTTATACTCACGACGGAACGAAAAATGTGTTTGATTCAGTAGTTGTATGAGCGAGCCTCGGGAACAAGACGATTTGTCTATTGATTTTATTAGCGGGTGATTGTGATTTTTTCGTGAACAAATAATCGAACAAATGAACAAATAATGTTCGCTAACGATAGTTTTTGAGAACGGTAGATGGTGCTAGCAAAAAATGAAATTAATAGGGGGAGAGACCACTCCTCGCTGATCCTCCGAAAGTAAAATGTGAGTGCGGAGCTGATGTTATTTTCTTTGTAAATTTTTGTGCAGTAAACCTTTTTTTTTCGTGTTTGCGCGTAGGTCATGTGTAAATTAAGAATATTATATAATAATTAGCTATATAGCTGGCCAAACATTCAGGATTCTTTCAGGAGAAAATAAATATTATCATTATCATATTCGATAAGCTGGGTTGAATTTCGATTTATGCATTTATATATGCATTAGCCGCTTTGGTCAGTGTTTAGTTTTAGATTTCGACATTTTGGACCCATCTTCAAGAGACGGTCTATAAAGGCGCGAAGACGGTCGAATCACGGCGGGGTTTGAAATGTCAGAATAATTGTTGTGATAATTTTTTTAACCGGGTTCTTATTTAATTAACGATATTTTCTTTTAATTTATCTTAATCATATCTGCCTCCGAGACCCTTTTAACCCATTATCTTCGTAATGTATCAGAATGACGCTGCTATATTTTATGCGAAACGTGCTGTGAAATGTGGAAAACCATTTCTTTTTATATTTCTCTTAAAAATTCCTTTTAATCTTTTTTTCGTATTTCTTCACCTCTGAAATATCATTCGTGGTAACCCAATTTCGAAATCTAACAAAAAAATTAATTCAAAAAAAAAATGTTCAAATCCTTTATTACTAAAAGGTCTTCACTTTGTATGTAAAATGGTTGAAAAATTGATTCGGAACTGATTCCAAAAAAAAAAAAATTTGTATAAATTCTTCTGCGGTTATTATTGAAAACGTTTCACTTTTCTTAGTTTGTGTAAATAGCACTACTACGGTATATCGTTTTGTACATTATGCGGGTTTTAGTAGGAATTGTGGTTTCCTGTGCTTCATTTGAAAATATATATATATATATATATATATAAAAAACTTTATAATTTAAAAATAAATTATTTCAAAAAAAATGGGAGATAAAAAGGGTTAAGGGAATAGCTCTATTACGGTATATCATTATGTATGTAGCAGACCAATACGACGGCGCAGTCCTCCAAATTTTTATTACAATATATTTGCCTAGGCTTCCATGTATGTTAATGGGTACTACTGGTGGTTCGAAATTCTGATGAAAAAAATATTCGTTAAAAACAACACAAAAAAATTACGATGAAATTTAAGAAACCGCGATAAAATCAATTTAAACCAAAGCTTGAAGTTGATAATGGTTATGTAAAAAAATGGAATGGTATTTGGATATTGTATATATTTTATTTGACGCGTTTGTTAATGGATGTGTTTTGAGATATAGTTTTTGTTATGAGTTGTAATTGATTACGAAAAAAGTTTTTTATGACAGTGATGTACTTATGAGGCATTTGAAAACGCGAGGGCTGAAATTCACTTCGGGCGTGTGTGTGAGTGTGAATCATTGTGAATATTTTCTCGAAAAACCTCGAAAAAAGTTTTACTTCTACCGGGATATGAAATGATGTATCTGTGTATATTTCGTATTTTAGTGACCAGATTTTGAAACTGGCGCGAATATACAGGAGAAATAAAACGAAATTCAAATCTGTCCCAATTCTAAACACGTGTCTGAAAGTTGATAACTACCTCGACTGGTGAACTGAAAAAAAAACCATTCCATGTTTTGTCGTCGATATGACTGTGGATGAGGCTGTGTACGCTACTACTAGATATGGGTTGAGTTTATAAATCTTAGAGAGCGCGAAGACGTATATATTACTCGGCGATGTCTTTCAAAGCTCACAAGGGAAACATGTGACCATTTTCCCAATGTCCCCATGTGAAAGGCTTATAATCTTTGTCACAATTCTTGACCTTTAATTCATCCTGTAGTTGTGATTAAATTTACACTGGCTTGTACCTTTATCAATCCAAATAGTATACTTTTATGTGAAATCTGTTCAAAGTTCAAGTGTTTGTGATGATGATGATGGCTGGGATTGTGTTCTTGATAGTGACGAAAAATTTTCGGTTTTGTTTAGTACGGAGATTTTCTTGTTCGCCATTTGGCATATCGTGTTACGTCTGTACGCATTTATATATGAAGAGATGAAATAAAATTTGGAAAAAAATCACTTAAAAAATGTGTCATCTATTGAAGGATTGGATTGTCTTGATCTCAAAATAGGGTTTGTCCCCGTTATGGTAGATTTCGTAGATTTGGTTCGGTGTTCCTTACAAACCCACCACACCTGCCAGGAGCGAAACGGCGGATTTGATTTTGAAATCAGAAATCGAAGTACGGATATATATTAGTGTGATCAGCGGTGGAATTTACAGAATCTTATGTTTAAGTGGAAGCATATAATTGGGAAATTCGGTTCCGGTTCATTCAAACAGTCTTCCAACCAGCCTGAACCGGCAACTGATTGAGATTGGAATATCTCATTGGAGCGCAGTTGCTTATGTCTGAAGTCATTCGGTTGCTGTCTTAATTAAACATTGTTTTGAATAATAATAGCTGATGCGTGTTTAGTTGAAGAGCTTTCACGTTTTTGGTATACCAAGATCTTCAAAATTGTTCAGATCATTATAAAATGACGCATATTTTAATCTTTGAGACAAGACGAGTGGGATTGCTGCGTCCTGGACATTGTATATATATATATATCGACAATCTTCAAAAGTGGTGAATGGCCTATGAGATCCTTTGAAAATTAAGTGAGGCCATGAAGCTATGAGCTCAATTTCGGATTGTGTGTAGGAGGAAAATCTACGTAAAAATTGACCCAGACTCCGGAAAGCCCCAGTCGTTGAACCGGGACAAGCGATAATAAGTAAGGAATTTAACATTTCGAATGGTTTATTCTAGCTGTATGCACGGATTTGGACTTTTCCCTGTTCGCAGTAGCGAGTTATTGATCCTTCGGTGAATGTCAGAGCCCAATGCAGAGGACGCAGGGAAACGGGAGGGAAACGCATAAACATGGAATCTTACATGTTTGATCTCGCAAACATTGTTTTCCGAAGAAACCAGGGTTTCGTTTCTCGTAATCGCACACGATATAGAGAAACGCTCGGGGAAACATGTTTTTGTCTCCTGTTTTCGAGTTTCCCTACGTCGTGTGCGATGGGCTTAGGATCTCGCACTAAAACTTGACTCTGGGTGGCACGGGCCGTTTTGGCGCGAATCTAACAACACTTTATAGATACTCAATAATAGATAATCATCGTTAGAAAATTACGGTCCGTCGAGCATCACCTGGCTAGATGCTTGTATTACATTTTTACATCTATTCAGAAATCCCAAGTAAAAAAGGGGCAACTTTTTAGTTCTCCTGGACCAGTGCCTGTCAACAGTTACTACGTCATTAGCGCTTTTTGCCTCGGGGTATCATAAACAATCAAAACCAACTTAACTAAAATATTCCTCCCACTCCAGCAGATAATCTTCAGGTGAGAGGCGCTCAGAATGACGGAGTGTCCGCTTTCTAGCTTGTGTAATACAGATGCTCTCCCCGGATACCGTAAAAAAACCCAGCTGTAACAACTCGCCGTATCTGATGCATAAATCCTGCGAAGATATCAGCTTGACGGGGTGTTTCAATTCTGCTTGACTGGAAAAAACGTTTACACTACCGGTACTAATTCTTTCCTGCTGCAGTTGAAATTGAACGATTTCAAGTCAACGGCCGTCTGATAGAGTTCGCAACCGTCAACCCAGCAGATACCCTCCTAATGATCCCTATCAGTCTTATCTTCTGCGTCGAAGTTCGTAATTGAACGAATTAACGCTATACTATAGCTTAAAATAGTCGCAGAGAACCTCGGCCTTCCCACCAGATGGCATCTGGTCTCAGTGTTTCCCCAGTTCTCATCGCACCTATTCCATCGTTTGAAAACAGCAAATCAACAACAATGTTCTAACTTCGTGTTTTGATAGATTTTATTTCGTCTAGATTGACAATCCTTGTGAACTGAAAGAACCGTCAGAATAATATCCATCATTAAATCATGGACTCGAGTCCATGATTAAATCAATAACAAATATACGCGTATAATTTAAAACAAAAATGTAACAAATGCCTTTTTTATGGGCTCGTCATAACGCCAGATGGGACTACGATGTAGTGAGCCTAAACCAGGTAACGCTAGGTATTGAAATTATACTCACGGATTGAATTCTTTAGATACTTAAACTCTTCAGTAGAGATCAGATTTACGATGTTAATGCTCAGGTTTGTGCGAGCAGGCCCGTGCCGAGCTTTTTAGAGGAGCAGTTCTATTTCAAGAAAAGGGGCACTTTTATAATTCCTTGTGAAAAAGGACAGATATTGAATATGTTTTTTTTCGATGGCCTAAACTTAAACAACGTCTCATTTATAATTTGTTTGAAATTAAATAACATATTTATGATAATTACTTTTCATTTTCCAAAAAAAAATCATGAAAAATTGTATCCAAATTTCGAAAAATGTTGACCCAAATATTTTGACTCTCGAGTTTTTGGAAGGCACTTTTTGAATACCCCCTCGACACGGGCCTGTGAGACAATAGTAGAGATCATGTATTAATCATGGGTGACCATTGGACTAAAAAGTGAATTTGTTCTCTCGAACTGGTTCGAGACTGGTCCGCGGTTCATTTCATCGACATCGATACCGGTTTCGATTCGTTTCATCCGATTCATATCCTGCGAAGCACCTATTATTCTACGACGGGCTGAGCCTCTTGTTTGATTCTACCTTGAAGCGAATCGCCGCTTTCAGTCTTGATTCGTTCCGACTGTTCAGATTCGACTCGCGAATCGGTGTTTACGTCTGCAACTGCTGCGATAGTTTCGACGATTGTCGCGTTGTCCGTGGCGGAATCGATCAATTCCGTCTGCAACTGATCGGTGTTCGTTTCGTGTAGTTCTTGTGACACGATTTGATTAGCCGCCAACTGGTATTCAACCCCTTCGAGCAGGTTTCCGCCCTCACTCGCCGCCAACCGCGCCAACTGTTAAAATATGCAAAAAGAAAATACGAATAATGAGAAGAAAGAATAGGTACAGGATAACATACTCAGACATGGTCTACTTGGACTTTTGACTAGCACGTACAAAAACGAAATCATTTTTCTGACCCTTTTTCCTCAACTGGGACTTAACCAATTTAACCAAACCAAGTTTGTCGATGTAAGGAAAAGTTAACTGTATTTAATTCTTTTTTAAATTTTTACGATATCAGAAGCCGGTTCCACAGACTCTAGACCCAGTTCGACACTTCGAAATCAGTGGTATTTTTCAAAAGACTTTCTAAAATAAATTGAGGAAAGATGCAGCTATTCATCTATGTTATGCTATATATTTCACACACACACCTCTGTAGCATCAATAACGCGTCCGTCGTCCAAAGCAATACACGTCTCATCTGTCATCACGACGTTGTCACCTGTAAAATAATAAACATGGACGTGAGATTCAGAAATGAAAGTTGCCAATTGCTCAAAGAATGTGTTTAGATATAATAGTAACGACTGAAATCATATCGTCATCAGGGTATTTAACGTAAGGATCCCAGGCATCAGTTCCATAATTCTATCATAGATTTAACTCGCACGACATTGAAAACAATTTAGTTTTCAGTTATTATCTCTAAAGAGTGAAATCTAACACTTAACCGTGGAACTGGATGCAGCTCCAAAATTGGGAATTCAAATTTCACACTGCACTTAACCCTATCAGTGCATCTACACCGCAGTGCGGTGTATAAATCAGTGATAGATTTTGCTAGTTGATGTAATTAGTAATTATCTCTTGAAAAATGGCAGCACCTGTCAAGCATAGTGAAATAGTAATCACTAATGATACACCGCATCGCGGTGTAGATGCACTATAGTGGTATTCCCGTTATTCAGCACACTAGGGAAGAATTTTTCAAAATTTTCAAATTATCTCCAGCACTATAGGGTATTAATTAGTCAGCACTGAAAGGGTTGTTAAAATCACAAAATTGGAAATTGACTGGTTATATATTCAAATCTAACAGTACACTCAACAGGTTACCTAACATTAAACAACTTTTGACTTAACAGGGCTATGATTTGTTTTAATGCCTAACACACCTACCTTGCATAATGATTTGCTGACTAGCGACATTTTGGAAAGCTGTGTCACTACTGGAAAAATCAACTAAATTCATATCACAGCCATGTTCCTGCAAAGAATCGAATAATTGGTATGGCATATGGAACATAATGTATTGAGTGCTACAATGATTTGAGTGCTACGGTCAAACACAATAGTTGTCGTATTACTTCATCTCTATTTTTGAGTCCCAGCATTTCCAATTCAATTTATTAAGTCCCAACAATTTACCCAGTTTACTGAACGATCCCAACTATGAAGACTAGTCAAGTGAGCGAATTGGTGCGCACATCAAATCTGCCATACCAGAAGTCATATACAACCACCTATGTACGCCTAATTGAACCAGCACGTGTTCGTGATTCATTTTCATGCTGAGAGTAACTCTACACATTTCTAAAATCATTCTTATACCATAGGGATCGATTTAGGGAAAAGCCTATATCAATGAAACATACGTGTTCGACACTTTGGATGTACTAGAAATTTCTGCTAATGGCCGCTGTCTCCACAAACAGCCGACATATGACGTTTATCGCATTGCAAGTGCTTTGATATTGCTAGCAAAATGCGGTAAATTTCCGTCACCTTCGTATATGTGTCTGGCAGCTAACGTGTTAAATGATTTTCCTGAATCATTTCTAAGATCGTTTGTTCGCCGCTTACCTTCATGCCCTCCTCCGACTTGAATATATTTCCGCACCTATCACAGACTAAGTCCAATACGCGACTTTCGGAATGTATTCGTTCGATGTGTTTCCTAATATCGGTGAATGTATAGCCGTAGAATTCGCAGAGACCGCATTTGAAATCTCGTTGGCCTTTATGTCTGCAAATATTCATACGTCATGCATTTTACAAGAAGTAAAAGTTTACTTTACATAGTGAAACCTAGTTTACTTCCGGATTGTAACAAATTTCTTTGTTATAAATAATAGTTTGTTTATCCACATTTTGTTTATAGACGGTGATGCAGTGTTCTCCACAACAGATTTTTTAATCTCAAAATAGGGATGGACACTGTTATTTATTTGATTGGTCGATTTCGTTTGATTTGCTTTGATTTAGTGTTCCTTACAAACCCACCACACCTGCCAGCAGTGAAACAGGCCGGCAGTGAAACAGGGGGTTTAGAGTGGCGGCCAACCCCTTTCATCTTTACATCCCCCCTCTGAAAATCCACCAACCCTTACGAAATATCAGCTACCCCTACCAGAAATAGAAGATTACACCAAAATGAAGCTAAAGTTTCTGTATTTTTGGGGGGATTGAAAGCCTTGCTACTTCAGCAGTCACGATGTCATACACTTAACAATAAGTGCAGCCCCTTTAAAAATGGATACGGACAACACTATGATGAGTTGATACGATTTGACATATCAAGGCCTACTGCTTAGCAGTGATATGTCAACTTCTATCATTTACCTTTTGACATGTAGTTCTTTGTTCTTTATATGCCTGAACGGTTTTCCGCATACTTCACAAACGTGCTGGGGTGCTTCGTGGACTAGCATATGTTTGGTCAGGTCAGACTTCTCGCAACCCCTACAAAGAAGAATAGATTTCGCTGCGCTTTAAATACTAAGTGAAAGTCCTGGAATTGGTACAATTCAGAGACCCTTTGTGTGTACGTATTACTAGGAGTGGCTTGATTCTAGTTCTGTAAGGACTCTGCGGAAAGTTTTCAACAAGGGTGAGGTGTGAAAGGTGCGCTTTCTATTTGGTTTGTCAGTCAGAGTGTCAGTCAATGCCCGAGGACCAATCTTTAGATTTGCTATCTTTTCAAAACTTACGCAATGAAGCATAATCAACACTCACCGGTAATCGCATATGTTACATTTGAATGGCTTCAACGGAGCGTGTATTCGTAAATGGCGCTTCAAATGAGCTTTGCGCGTGAACTTTTTACCACAGACGTTGCATTCGAACAGCACTTCAGCCGGTAGATGAACCATCTTATAGTGCATCTTTAATATGTACGTATCCTAGAGAAAATGAACAACGAACGATATTTATCGTATTCATAATGCTACAGTCAAACAGGCATATGTCGTCATAGTTGGGATGATTATTATGTTGACACGAGTTATCCAAGTAACTGGAAATATATGAATGGGTACTCTAATAGTCAGTGAAGTGCCAAATTACCCGAGATCGACTGTATGAAATGAAATCTGGAGTTTTTGGTTGATAGAAATCAGGATTGTGGTGCTCTACCAGACTCGGGAGAGTGTACCGTATTATGGTAGCATTCAACTTCATTTTTTTTCAACTGACAGAATATTAGTTGTTCATCGATCCGAATTTTGCCATTCGAACCAAATATCTACAGTCAACCGCCCACCCATATACCGCCACCCCTGCCTATTGCCAGGTTTCTCAATCTGCATCTCGATACAAATACAAAGTAAAAAGCAAAGTGTCGTGTGGGGCGGTGTGGCCGAGCGGTTAGAGCATTCAGCTCTGGGAAGCCAGGTCGTGGGTTCGAACCCCGTACATTGCCGTAGTGTCCTCGGGCAAGACACTTATCCCAAGACACATTGCCTCTCTCCACCCAGGAGTAAATGGGTACCTGGCCTGATAGATGACTCCTGAGCGTTTGTTAGCAGCTCAGTGTTACTTCTCCCCAAGGAGAGATGACTGATACATGATAGAGTATAAAATTGGCCGGGGTAATAATATCGAAAAAATGTAAAGTGCTCTGAGCAGCCTGGCTGGATTTAGCGCTATATAAGACACATATTATATATTATATTATTATAAAACACCCCCGATATACCGCCATACTCTCTATACCGCCAAAATTGTTCTGCACCGATGTAGGCCGTATTTTCGGGGGTTTGCTGTACACGTATCTATACGGTTTTATAAACAACACACACACACACACACACCTTGTAACGTTTCCCGCATACAGAGCAGACGCAGCCTTTCTCATCGTGTCGCATCATGTGCCTTTTAATAACATACGCGTAGTCGGCCGTGAAATGACAAATATGACATATATTCCGCGGATGAGCTTCCTGCAAATAAACAATAGTTTGCGCGCTGGTTTCAGAGATTCGTCACCGATCGCTATGAAATATGCAAGAGAAATGGGTCGATATCTATCAACTTACTAAGAAATGAGAGGTAAGAGATTCTTTATCGAACGTCAAGAACGAACAACACCGACACTTTATCAAATGCGAAGAGTGGTTTTTAAACAAGTGATCTTGATACTGATGATTGAAAAATGCCTGGAAATCGCAGAGTCGACACCGCAGCTTGTTCAGATAATCTTCATTCGCTTTTAAACCTAGAAATTTTTTTCGAAAATTAAAATAGACATATTCATGCCTGTTTAATCTATTGTATAGCTTCAATGTAAGTAATGGGTGAAAATACAATGAATTGGCAATAACTATACCTAATCTGACTGGTGTATTTTGTGGCATCAATACAGACATCATTGTCTTTGGTAGTTGAATCATGGTCGGCTGGACTTTGTCCCCCTGAGCGTTAGTTAATACTGGCAATATATTTTGCTGAAGCTGCATCGAATTCACCGTAATGATCTCGATCTCGAACTGTTTTTCCTCCTGTCCTTCGACTGAATATAAATAAACGTGAAAAAAAACGATACATAATTAGGGTTGAGTAACGCGTATGTAAATTTTGTGGACCTACAGAAGCTTGTGTTGTGATAGATTTCACTTTATTCTATCATTCAAGAAATACGAACAAGAACAGTATTAAAGTTATACAATTGCCCGCACCGCTGGCTCATTTACTGAACAATGTTGGAGTAAGAGGTGTTCATATATTTTCAGTGCCACTGGAATCTATCTATACATATATATCTAATTAATATAATGGTCGACGCATAAGCCCATTGAGGGCTGGGAAGTGTTTGAGTATAAAATGATTGTTTGTAAAGAAGATATTTTTAACTACATGTCACAATAATAAAATACAATCAGCAATCAGCTTGTATATATTAAGAACTGCAGGTAGCATCTATTATGGATGATAAATACCTTCAAACTTTGCTGATTCTTCAGACAGTTTAGCCATTTCGTCGATTGTCTCATCAGCGATTTTCGAACCAGGTATCGGCGGTTTTACCTCCTTAACCAGCCCCGCAACGTTTATGCTGATTTCGCGGTGCGTCCCTTCAGGCGTGACGACTACGAATGTAGTTTGTCCAGGTTCCGTCGGTGTTAGTGTTGGAAGTACGGTAGTTTTGAGACCCTAGAATTAACACGAAAACCATTATAATCAGTAGATAGCAATTAAGGATTAACTAATCTATGATGACTCCTCTTTTTTCAAAGGTTCCCACATTTGAAACAAATCATAAATATCTGTTTGAAAGCATTTCATTAGAGCACCGATAACCTACTCTATGTATTGTGACAATTTCTATGTACAAACTAGGGGGTCCAGCAACACCAAGCCCAATTAATGAAATGATGACAATCTGACAATTTCCATATTCAACGCCCCTGCTGGATAAATACAGCAATTAAACACCTTGAAATTCAACACAATCATAGACTAGGGGTCCAGGGAACCATGCCCACTTGGAAAGTGGTATCAAATGCTCAACAATCTAACGATTTCAATATTCAATGCCCCCTGGTGGCCATATACAAAAAGCAATGACCTTGAAACTCACCAAAATCATAGAAAACGTTATGAGCTACAACTTTCCAATACATTGTGGTAACACAATATGCTTAGGTATCAATATAATGTGGAAAAACTTTTTCCCACCTACAAATGAGCATTGATGACGCCAAGATGGCTGCCAATTGCGCCATAATTGGCTGATCAAAAATACATGTCTCAGGTATAAAACATCCCTTTTCAAAGAATACCCATCACAAATTGCAATGAGAAATGGCAAACCTGTAGGAAGCTACAGGACTCAGAACTTGGGCCAAAATTTACATTTTTGGCCACTAAAATGGTCATAGGACGGCCATCAATAGCCCGCTGGGACTAAAGTCCCAAGTGGGCTAAAAATGTCATGAGCTACAATTTTGCAATTCATTATGGTTACAAAATATGCAAAGGTACCAATATAAAGGAAATACCATGCTATTCTGCAATTCAACACCCCCTCATGAACATACACAGATACTGCAATTGACTGGTAAGTGAAGAATGTATCATATTTATGCTATATACTAATCGACATATACTAAAATTATTGTTCAATGATGAAATACCTGAGGAGCGAGAATAACAGTTTTTCCACCTCCAGTAGACGGAATGACGTATGCCGGCATTGGATTGCACAATTCTTCATCTGCAGGTGTCTGTCTGGGACGACCGCGCCCACGCTTCACTAAAACCATACAAAACATCACAAGTTTACTGTCAACCCCATATAATCTACATGGTAGATCCGAGTTTACTGGCCCAGATGAATCCTGGATCCAGGCGAGGATTCCAGAGGATCTGCCAGGTTCACTAGTGGTTACTCAGTTACAGCGCTTCAATTTCGTCAACGTTTCAATCAAACTTTTCACATTTTCACATTCATTGCGAAGTACTGGTATAAATTGGTACCGTACACTGTGTGGCAAAAGTCAATCCTATATCTATTGGATGACATCTTTGATAGAATTTGGATTTGGGAGCCTAAAATCTCGCTTCCTATTTCAACTACTTATAACTGAGTGTTTTGCACCATCAGAGGTCAGTTACTCAAAAGTAGGTCTGACCCCTGATGCGTGCCGGTACCTCATTGAAAGCTGAAACTCGTTGCTCACCTGCGGGAAGTGGCGGCCGAACGGGGTGAATGCGAGGACGCCCTGGACCACGTTTTACAGCCGCTACATCCACGTATTCCCCCGTTTCGAGCATTCTGTCCTCTCTATCGTCGAGAGCTTGTTCGTGATTCGGGTCGAGATCTTCTACTTCAGCGCTCCACTCACGGTCGTTGTGTTCGAGTGCATCTTCGGCAACATTATCATCACCACCAATTTCTCCATTGTCGGATTCGTCGCTGGCAACTTTCCCTAATTCATATTCTGTAAAAAAGAAAAACCACCACAACTACAGTCTTTTGATGACACCATATCGGTGGTCAAATACATGATGACAGACGACGGAGTTTACAAAATGATCGCCATATTATCTTTTGCTGTTATGTTTGTGGCAAGTCCCCGACAGCAACATTCAAACAAATTATGCTATTAAGTCCATGATGTTTACAGCCGATCTTCAAAGGAAATGAGAAAGTGTCAAGAAACAATAGGCCACTTGAGGAAAGAAGAAAATCTATTGGAATTTTGAGTTGTCAAGCATGATGAAAGTGCGGTGAATTTGTATGTACCGGTGATTGTAAAACCCTGAGCCTGTACAACTGGGAGAATCTAAGGTGGAGTCGCATAAAAAATTTCAGATTTATCTTGAAGATTAGTTCTTCTCCATCATTTGAAAAAGAATTTGCTTTGAATTTCAAGTTCGTGCATGGTATGTCATTCGGCTTACCATCAAATATCTTCGCCTTTTTCCTTGGTCTACCGCTTCTTCTTAACCCGTCTGGACCTACAAATATTTGGAGAATACAAAGCAGTAAGTTTTAGAGAATCGTTTAGGAACTGAAGGAGTGTTCAATATACACACTCATCGAATACAATTAGCGCAAATAGTAGGAGATCAATTCATTAGTTCACTATGCAGGATGTCTAATGCAGGTGTTGGAGTTTGAAAACTGCAGTTAGTCGGGAGATATAACGTCAGCATTCACTCCAAAAGTGCTGTGACGATTAAACAGTACACCTTGAGAGTCCCTTAATTTCTATTTAGTAAACTAAAAACAATTCCGGTGATTTCATCGTGATAAACATTGTACTGATTGAGTAACATTGGCCTACCTATATTTGATAATTCGAGTAAGCCTTCAGCGGCGCTATTTTCATCTTTCACTGGCTCTGCTTGTTTCATCGCTAGCGTAGAGTAAACATTCGGTGGGCGATACGATTTTCGAGGCCGTCCGCGTTTCTTCTGACCTTGAAAAAAGTATAAAACACTACATTTCCAACGATACCAAGCAATAAACAAAACCCACAGTTTGAACATTTAACAAAACGATCTGACTGTCCTAACGACAGTCCTTCTCGTCCCTAACCTTCTTTAGTAACAACTACATTTCTAAACCGTATATCTTAATTATGTTATATTCATTTCTCTGATGATGGAGTTTAGTCGAAACTTCGACACTGTAGGAATAAATAGTTAAATCATCAACTGTTGGTTTTGCTCATTAACTCTGAATACTGAGATAAATATCAGTCCACCAGTCAATATCAAGCGAGCCGTCGAAAAATCTAACGTTTGCAACGTACCTGGTAGTACCTCTTGCTTCGCCGGATATGCGACCATATCGCCGGACACCGGGTCGCGGCGTAAGAAACACTTCTTCCCCTTGACGATGACGAGTGTATCGTCCGACAACGAGATCGGGTTCGTGAGATCCGGCTTAACGATCGGTTTCCGTTTCGCGCGCTTCGACGCGATCGCCTCGGCGCCGTCGCGGAACGGATTCGTGACGATCTTCGGCTGCGGTATGTCCCCGGCGTCGGTCGTCGTATCGAAACATTCGTCCATCACTTGTTGCAGATCGCCGAATACGCCCGGCGGATTACGCTCGCTGTAACAATCGACGTGGATGACCTTCTCGTCCGCTGATTCGTGCGACGACGTCGTCGGTGTCGGCAACTCTTGATCGTCGACGATCATCGGCGCAAAGTTTTCGCAGTTCGATTCTTCGCTATGACCGGTCGGCAAGTGTTGGTCGCGCGACAGCTGTATCGTGATCGTTTCGCCGCTTTCCGTGCGTAGATTTATAATTCCGGCCGCCGTGTCCGATGCCGTCTGTAATAACTGCGATACGGATATCAACTGATTCACATCGATACTGGCATCGTTCGCCTCCCGACCGGCTTCCCTGCTATTCACAGCATCGCCACTTGGTACTACATAATCATCATCATTAACATTAGTATCATCATTATCATTCCGGCCCGGATCGACCTTCACCACTATCGCATGCACTTGTTGCAAGACATCTGTACTAACTATAGTCGGACCGCTATCACTGCTATTCGCAGTATCGCCACTGGGTATTACCGGTACATTATCATCATCATTAACATAAGTATCGACATTGTCATTATTATCATTGTCATCCCAGCCCGGTTCGACCTTGGCTACTATCGCATGCACTTGTTGCAAGTCATCTGCAATAACTATAGTCTCACCGCTATGGTTTTCGTTGGATATTTCCCTAATTTCGGTTCGATCATTATTCGACTGCCTATCATCAACGACGCCAGTCATATCTTCAATACGTTCAGGTTTTTCAGTGTTCGTCTGGTTCTTGACGATAACATTGTCCAAATCCGCTTTTTCAGTTCGGTGATTGTTACAGTCTTTATCTGCTGAAGTGGAAGCCATTTCGCATTTGGCAACGACCATATTCGACTGGTTCTCGAGCCCATCAGCTGAAGTGTCCTCGTTTTCAGCTTGTTCATTTGTCGGGAAATCCGTCGCATCATCCAATGTTGATATTTCACTATTAGCGCTTTCCTCCGCCACTTGCATCGGCTCAACTTTGGTTGATATTTCGACCTCCCCTTCCATGTCTTAAGTCTAGAATTGAAATAATATATCAACGTGATGCCTATGTCTTTAGCGTGGAAAAATGTGGACCATCCAACAAATAGTTCTGGGTGCAACAGTTTTTATAGGTGTCCATAAAAAGTGGCGTCCTTCAAACCTAAGAACAACTCCAGGGTACTACCCCATGATTTTCGAAGCTTTTGAGAAGTAATGAGTTAATGTGAAAGATAGGCCTAACCGTTTATTGCACTAAAATCAAGCTATGACATGTTTTTTTGGGGTCAGTGGAAAGACTAATGCTACATTGTGAATAATTACCTAATGCTACATTAGTAAAATATCACATCCCAATGGCAATGTGTTGTTATCAGAGCTACCTAGGCTAGAAAACTAATAAGGAACCAAAGATATGACCGTAGTCTGAATACCAGTCGTTGTTACGGTTCCGTACAACTTCGTTCTTTCAGGAACAACGGCTAGGTACTAGAGATTAAATTAATATGACCGATGATATCCAGTTCACAGGCAACCCCGGAAGTAAAGTTTTCCAGGGAGTTTTTACATCCAAAACCTAGCAAAATAAATACGAAACACTACGTAGGCCAATGTACATTTTGATCCCAAAAAAAAAAATGACAACTACAATGAATTACCTTTATGTGAGGCGTAGAGTCGAAAAGTAGCAAAATAAAAATACGCCAAAATGGACAAAAAATCACACTAAATAGAGGTGAAGGCTTGCTGCAATGGGGCTTACTCTTGTTATAGCTATGCCAGTTAGGTTCGAATCCCAATAAAGTCTTAGGTATTTATTAAAGGTTTCGAGACCAATTTTGTTGTTTTACCAGTGCGTTATTCAATCTTTTCTTGCCACTGTATCCTCCAATCCTCACTTACCAATGTATTCCTTCAATTCTTACTTGCAGCCTATTTCACATTGCTAGTGATATTGTCATATTGCTTTCTAGGCCGAATCAATGGTAATGACCAGAGTGACTCGGTAGTTCAAGTCCTCTGCAATAAACGAGTGGGAAAAAATCGCCGCCGAACGAAAAAAAGATAGTTTTATCTTTTTTTCATTTCATTTTAATGAAATGAAAAATGATTGATTCCGTGAAAAAAGTCGCCACCGGTCGAAAAAAAGCTGAAAGATGAAATAAGAAATAATTACGTCCCCAGAACCCTTTCGTAATATCTTGCTATATTGGTATAAATCGAATGAAAATCAACGACGACGCTCTAGAACTGAGTCACTTTTTTGAGTTGTATAATTAAAGTAAAGTAAATAAATAAAGTTATTACATGTTATGTTAGGTTATATGAATAGAAATTCCAACATTTCGGCAAACGTATTTTTGTTGACAGTATCCGAAAAAGTATTTCAAAAATGTATTGTCTGAAACACGAGACCGACGTGCGAGCACATTTAAGACCTACATATATATTCAAGTGAAAATATGTTTTGAATCGAACACCTCATATTAACACAATGCAATCTGTGATTTACGGCGGGCTCAGTTGAAATCTTAGATCGGGTTTGTCACCCTATGCCAATATATACTGTATAAAAAAAACATGAAGTTGGTAAGTTAGCGGTGCCAGTTTCACAAGTTCTCTTCGTATAGGCCTAGCTTACTCGAGATATCGATTTTCAATGCTGCCAAGTATGGTCTATTATTTGCTAGAATCAAATGTAAATAGCTTACATCAAAGTTAATTTTCGCCAGAAATCTATTGTAGGCGCTGTTTTTGGTTGGCATGTGTGGCTTTTCTAGCCGAATCAAAGGTAAGTAACCAGATGAGTATCGGTAGAAGTCCGATGTTATAGAAAAATGGTGACGCTGAAAATGTGTTGAATAGATATTTCAGGTCATGGGTATCCGCCATTATTCACGCAACTTCCGAATTTTGAAAAATTAGACGTCGCGTTGAACTCGCGATTGGTGTTGCCTTGCGTTGCGGACGGTGATCCGATTCCTACGTAAGTTTGGGGGATTCACTGGCGCCTAGGCGTTGAAAATAAGATCATCCCACACCCTACCACCTTCCCCAATATAGAATGTAAAAATAAGACTCAGAAATGTGAAACTCGAATTTGACTGTATCCGCAACTGAAAGGAGGAGGGTAGAGAAGTTGTTCCCTTGGCCCTTTATTTTAATTACTTGGGTACGGATTTTTTCAAGAAAAAAGTCGGAGGGTGAAAGGAAAATATAAAGATAAAAACAATCTTTTATATAATAGGTGTTTTGAAATGGAAGGGAACAGGAAAAAAATAAAAATAAATACGTTTTTATCATTGAGTATTTTCCACATAAAAAAACCTCGGAAGGACTGCAGAAAAAAATAAAAAATGAGTGAAGATTTTGATGAATATGATTCAAATGATTAAAAAAACCTCGGAAGGACTGCAGAAACAAAATGAGTGAAGATTTTGATGAATATGATTCAAATGATGGGATAAATGAAAAAGAAAACTAACTTTTTTGCAAATCATTAGATTGAAATTAAGATGAATATAACTTTTACAAGACGCTAGATTGAAAATCAAGTCGGACAACAACAACTTTCTTTTATTGAACATTTGTTATGAAAATACGAAGGAAAATTTGAAATTTGTTTGAGTTGATGATTTTTGCAGAATTCGTGGAGGCGGATCCGTACTCCAAGTTATTAGAAAAGTCTTCGTGAAATCGTTTTTTAAATCTATTTTCTGGGAATGATATTTCTTTGTGGAGGAGGAAGGAGTCTATAAATCAATTTGCACCCGAATTATTGTCCCCCAATTTTCCTATAGGTATCGTTGGGATATCAAGTACATTATCAACGAAATCTCGAACATTCCCGCAGATGATGTCACAAAATATATTTCGCCTGGTACTGGTTCTTTGAATATAACATCATTCAACGGCCGGGCTTCCGGACGCTATAAATGCATAGCGAATAACGAATACGGCACGGCCGTTTCGCCCGAGTATTACGTACGTGCACCACGTGAGTACATTTCAGATTCTTTAGATAAGTTGCTAAATTTCGACACACATACGCAATAATCATATCAAACGATGAAACGCTAATGATTTATAATCAAATATCGCAGTTTGAAAAGAACATCGTTTACAGTGCGGTATCACCTGCTTCCTGGCCGCCATCACCAGGACGAATGACAAAATGAGGGAAGAAAATGAATCCAAGGAAAAATTGAAAGCTTTATAAACATTCCATACAATTAACAGTTTCTATCGATTTGTTATTCCGTCCAAAAAATGAAGTTGCACTAGGAATCTTGTGGAAAAAGATAGAGAAAAATCTACGCAATAGCGGAAGTAAACACTTTGCCGTATCACTTCGAAAAATCTATCATATACAACTTGTTCGAGCGTAATTAATTTGTTTCAGACCCCGCTGTTGAGAGGCTCAAAAAGATAACGATAAACGCACACGAAGATCTGCCTATGCAGGTACCGTGCCGAGGCGTTTTCATCGGGAAAGATTTGATGGAGTTCGCCTGGAAACGTGATCCATCATCGGCTCTAGACGACAAGGTTGAAGAACGTGTTTTGAACGATACCCTCAACAACACAGTGGATGTTAACCCGCCTAGAACCTATATAGACCAGGCGACAGGTCATTACCGACTATGAACTATTTTCATATCAAAATAGGGATTGGTCCCGTTATTTGTTTCAATTGGTAGATTTTGTTTGATACGTTATGATTTGATTGGTGTCCCTTGCAGACCAACCACACCTATACTGGGAGTGAAAAGAGGTTTTGAATTTGAAATTGGAAATCGAAGTACATAATTGGAAAGTTAGGTTCCAATCTTCCATCCAGCCTGAACCGACAAGCGACTGATTGGAGTTCTTATCACGAGGAATAAAAATGAATCACAATTAAAGTGGAACTTTTCAAGAAAGCCATGCCCCATTACGCTTTGATGCCCGTGCCTAATACCTGAGAACACTGAGGCGATGAAGTAGAACATATCATATTTTTCAAAAAGAAATACCTTGGATGCTGCAATCGATTATCACACTATAGAAAAATTTTCAAAACACAATTTTTCGTTCGGATTTTTCAGGGACACTCTATTTTGCCAATGTCAAGCAGTCGGATATGGAAACTTCACCCAATCTATACTGCATAGCCACTTTGAGAACAGAAGTCGTAGGGAAAAATAAGTATGTCGGTTCGACGTCTGTAGTCACTGTCAATTCGAATGGTTAGTGAAGCCGCTTATAGTTCAAAACACAGTTACAACACTCGAATGTCAAAATCGATATTTATTTTATCATAAATTGACACAATGATATATTATCTCTTTTCAACAGGAACTCAAGACGTGCCACCAACGTTGATGACCAGAGAAAATGTAACGGTCAACTCGAAACTTTACCAGCGTTCACACGAGGATTTCAGCACAGTTCTATAAGCGCCAACGCGGTTGAATTATTCGTGGCTTATTCAGTACCGTACCGAAATATGCATACAATCAAATGTATTTTTCAATATAATTCATTACGACAAATTTCCAAATTGGTTTTCAGGCCATCTCCAGCGGTGAAGTGGTATTTCGAAAATCGGACGGTTGGAGTAGGTGTCGAATTGCTTATTCGCAATGTAACCAAAAACGACGCCGGGACTTATGCGTGTCAAGGAACGAGCACATTCGGGTCTTCGAGATCGTCTGTGCACGTGAACATTTTCGGTAATCGATTGTCTCTCGGATGCATTAAACTCGTCAAAAAGGAATCTTTTCGATTCTGCCACCCGACTAAAATAATTCTTGTATCATCGCCAAATATATGCATTTCGTATCGGTGATCACAGAGCAAAAATGTGCTCCTTGATTTCCTATTCGAAATATTCTTCGCCAACGACACGCAGAGCAACCGTATTAGAAACCGTATGAAAACTCGCGACCCATCATCCCTTTGATTTCTGTGACCAAAATACTCAGTTAACAAACTTTCCACATATTTACAATGTAAATAATTCAATTGCGATTGGATCTTGATAAATGAATTTCAGATGATCTACGATGGAAGATAAGACCGAATGAAACGATATTCGTACCGGAACTGACCGCGATGACGCTCCAAAGCGAAGCCACTTCGGCCTCGAATTTACCAACGTCTTGGTATGTGAATGGTATTAGGCTGAATAATACCTCAGGTAAGGATACCGTAAGAATACGTTACCCTTCATTTGTAAGTGCCCGATAATTCCAAGAATTACCCGAATTAGTCACTTAAATACCATATGGCTGCCGTAATAAATAACGCATAAAAAAGCATAAAGGCTTCATAACAAGCCATCTTCATAAAACCACTTTTGTTCTCCTTTTAAATGACTGGTTATAGTGGATCAAACCACTACTTAAAGTATCATTAAGGAAATAATGGAGTGATCATTCCTTTCCTAAAGGGTCTATTTTCAGTTCAGAAGCCTCCATTACTCGATCACAGATGAAGTTAAGATACTTGTTGTTTTTTCAATATACGTAATCACCTTACGGTTTAAGAAACAGTCCATTGATTATTAAACCAGACTGCCCTTACCCATTAGTGATAACCGTGTAAAGCGTCAGATTTGATATGATCGAGATCATGCTCCTATTATCAAGTGTCTGGAGAGTGTTCCGCGTGCTTCTATGGACTGATGTTGCAGAATTTATACGTATGCATGTGCATTCCAGAAACGGGTTAAATGTATTTAGGAAGAACAGAAAGTTGCAGATAAATCTGCGAATGAAATAAAGTCACAGCAAAAATCGTTTTCAAAAACAAAATTGCCAAAAATATCGATTCTTCGATTTTCGATTTTTTTCCATGATGTCCACAAGATGCTTCCGCACATTTTCATGTTCGACAGCAAACAATATTTGAACTGTTTCTACTCGAAGACATTTTCTTCTGTAGACGCGCCGGACGGAACTTCATTCACAGAAAACACTTTTACCATACTTAATGCGCGGCTGGCCACAAATACGTCAGTAGGGGACAATATGGTCGTGCAAGCCGAGATAACCGATGGCATCTCTTACCTTTGGTCGAACGCGCGTATAATAGGTAGGCCTACAAAAAAGCCCATGATCTCGAATATATTTTTCCTGTCGAATCAACCAGCATTTGAACTCGACGAAAAAATTTCGCTTTTTGCCTTTTCATTTTTTCTATAGAGATAATAACGAATGCAGTGGAGAAGAAGTGAAAAGAGATTAAAAGAATTAGAATATTAGAAGATTGTTTTTACTTTCAGTGCAACCGACTGCCGGTAGTTGTCCGAGTTGTGGTGGAAATGAGGTCTGTACGAGGACCATGACAGGATTCGAGTGCAAATGCATTCGTGGTGATTATCAATTCGTTAGATTTATCAAAGCGCAACGCAACTAATGAATAGATCTAATGTATGGTGGCTGATTCGGGCCATACTAAAAAATTTTTCTGTACGGCTAAAGCAACGATAAAAAAATTTCTCGCGCGAGAATTCAAAAAGTTTTGAATTATCACGCGGGAAAACAAAAGTTTTGAATTCTCGCGCGAGAAAACCAAAAAATGGGCCAATGTGAAAATTTTTTTATCATTGCTTTAGCCGTACAGAAATTCTTTTTAGTATGGCCCGAATGAGCCACCATAGAACCGAGCAACGAACGAACACGAGCTATTCAATCGTTACAGTAGCTACCTAATGGTGGCTGATTCGAAAAAAGTTTTGAATTTTCTCGCACAAAAAATCCCTATCGTGCCTCTAGCCGTGCAAAAACATTTTTTCTGTATGGCTCGAGTCAGCCACCATAGAGGTCAATCTTGTATCTCTTTGTGGCTTAAAAATAGTAATGAATTCAGAAAATTCAGTCAAAAAGTTGATTGTTACGACCACCTAAAAGTAATAGTGATTCGCGGTGTTATTCTGGTGACTTTAAGCTCATAGTTTTTCAATGTCCTTTTTTTCTAACATTACAGGTTACGCCGGTCAAAATTGTGAAGACGAGTCAATTCCTATGATGAGTCCGCTGGTTATTACAGTAGCCTGTTTAGCAGTACCGTTATCGGTCCTGATCATCGTTGGAGTTATCGCGTTGCTAATCAAGGCTTATAAACATTCTACGTAGTTTTCAAAGGTGCATGAAAAGAAAGCTTTCATTCATGAGAATTTGATTTCGTTTTTTACCACGGCCTGTAACGACTAATTACGTATTTGAAATTTAAGGCACTGTTCGTCTTTTATTTGCATTATCTCATTAAATACATAAGATCGTGTATATGTTCACTTTTCATTATATCAAATACATATTAAGTCCATTATATATTTGGCACGCTAGATGAATATATTTTGTACCGATAATCACTAGTAAACAGGACTATACAGTAAACCTCGCGTATTACGCCCTCTGGTAAATCGGAATCTTGCTTTTAGATCGTCAAAATCCAATATCTCATTGACGCGTCAAAATCGCTATCGTTCTGTCAGCTTAGTGTTGTCAGTATATTTTGTATAAATTCATATACATGTACATTAAAGTTATTTTTTCTTTTCCGCGATTTACGTTGTTGCCACTAGTTTTCCATTCGGTAATTAGCTTTTCATGTTCATTTCTACAATATTCACGCACGTGACCCAATTCAAGTTTAAATGAAAAGAAACATGATCATGCATTTAACGGGTTGATAATATTTTTGCTGAAATGACCAAAGTGTCGGCACTTACTGAGGTTCTTATGTATATTATCAAAAATACATAAAGAGGATGTATTTTTGATATTATGGGTAGTCGTTGTTGATTTTCTTAAATTCAAACCCTTAGGCTAAACAAAAACGATACCCTGTTTCTCCTTATCGGCCGGGTCATTTTGCAAAAATTTAATCAGTTCATTTCTATAGCTGCTGGTATCGTTATGGTAAAATTGCTCACGTTTCAAAAAATAAAGTAACGTAGGTAGCCGGCCGGGTCAACTTTTAAGTTAAGCAAAAATGAGAAACAAGGCATCTTTTTTCAGCC
The DNA here is from genome assembly GCF_964204645.1 of Tubulanus polymorphus. Taxonomy (NCBI): domain Eukaryota; kingdom Metazoa; phylum Nemertea; class Palaeonemertea; order Tubulaniformes; family Tubulanidae; genus Tubulanus; species Tubulanus polymorphus. The sequence continues at coordinate 22,251,405 of NC_134025.1, forward strand.
TTATCATAAGAAATGAATTTGCCCTGAACGTGTTTTTATGTTGAATGTTGTATAATTTTTCCCGTGGACTACCAAAAAAATGAAATCGAGTGGTAAGTTGAGAAATTAAACAAGTCCTTTCTACCTTCATACTCAAGACTTTGTTTTACAGAACCCCGGTATTATAATAGTCTGGCCTCTGAAACGGGCGACTTAATCACCGAACCCAAAAATGAAAGTGCGTATATAATAAAGAAAAAAAATGATTTATGGGAAAAGAAACTTGCGCCAGTCATTCATATCGCGCACGCGTGACTTGTGTAGCTATGACGAAAGCTTTGAAGGGTATAGATTTTATTTCTCAATAGGTTTTATGGATCCAAACATGTATAACACGACTTGACGGCTGAAAATTGTAACTTGAAAAATTTATAGGTAAGTTAACCTAATCATGTAACAACAATTATGTATCATTGTATATATTATATTACATATTTTTAAAAGAAAAGTAAGTAAGATGGGTCTGCGGAAGAATGCTAGATGAATGATAATAATGATAATGATAATAATAATAATAATAATAATAATGATAATAAAGATAATGATAAGAATAATAATAATAATAATACTAATAATGATAATAATAACTTTATTTTCCCTCGAATTACAACACGATGATACAATATTTTTATGAAACCATATGTTCAACGAATGCGCGTAATTCCTAGTATTGATACACTTTTTCTTATATGAAAAATAAGATAGATTTTTCGCGTTATTCAGCATCCTATTTCATCGTACTGTATTTGCATTTGCTTGTATTTTAGCCTAAGTTCACTTATCAGCTTCCTATGTATAATTTGTTCTTTCCTCAGATTAGTTACATTTCCATATTTGTTACTACCATCTGTCTTATCTGTTTTGTATCGGTTTTATCCTTGAGCTCAGTCAATCGTTATATCTATGACATTTTACTGAATGAAATTAAATTCGAATATGTAGTTGAATAGATGGAATTTTATACTGTTTAAGAAAGAATGCATAGTTTCCAAATTTGTGCTTGTTTTTTTAAATATCGCATCAATGAAATTGAAATCCAAAACGAAATTGAATAAAAGGGAATTTTGCACTCTTAAGGAAATACCCGATGGTGAAGATATCTGATTCTATATTCTTGCTTGTTTGTTATACATAATATCATGTTACTTGGATTTCGATTCAACCCGGAAAGTCTATTTTACAAAAGCTACTGTCAAAAGTGTTATACGTTAAAGAATATACCGCATACATTGAACCAATGAAATCCATAAAACTTTTGACCCAAAATAGTAGTTGCAGTTTGTGTGAATTTGCTTCGGGATTTCCAATCACGATTCAAATAGCTATATTTCAAAAGGCAATCATTGTGTCGCAGTCAACACCGTGAAAGAAATCGTTTTTCAAGGAAGTTAAAGAAGATAATAGGCACCCTTGCGACGCGACCTTTGTTACTGGTCGATTGCTAAACGAACGTCGCGCTGGCAGTTCCATAGTGCCGACTTATGCCCGCCTTAAGGGCTTAAATGAACGTCGAAAAAACCCCGATGATCTCATATGCTTTACAGCCGATTGGCAATCTAATACAAAAAATGAAAGAACATTATAACTTCTCATCGCCATGTTATAAAATGATTCCTCAAATTTTAGATAAAGAAAAGAGATTTGAACTGGTTCATGCCGCCACGAATTGAATGGTTGTCGCTTTTCGAAATTCTTTTACCGCTGATTGATTACTCTTTGAATAACGCACGTACGCAAAATATTCTTGTAGCGTACAAATATAAGGCTACCAAATACAAAAGGCTATAACGACTTCGAAATTATCTCTAATTGGTTAATTATCATAGACGTGCGTGAGTGCTCCCTTGATAATCAGGTTGCTAAAAGAAGATTTCCACGTTTAGGCCTACAAGTCGAGTAACGATAATAATAATTCGAAACCATATCAAAGCAAGTCTATAAAACCATATAAAAACTTATTTATTGTACTTTACATTAGACTAAACATTCAACATTATAGAACATCAAAACAATTAAGTGTACAATCTTTAAATACAAGGTTTTTAAACGTGATTCAAAAGATGAAACGGTAGTAACGTCACAAATATTTCGAGGAAATCATATCATAATGTAGGTGCAATGAAAGTAAAAGCACCACAACCGAGGGATCATTACTGGATCTAAGTGGTCGACTAGGAATATATTGGTGTAAACGACTACATAAACTGACTGGTGCAAGACCATAGATACTTAAGAACAAGTAGTAGCAGAGTCTTTCTGAAGCAAATAAATTTCAAGTGCCAATAAGTAAATTGATAAATAAATGATCTATATTGAATTTCCAACAGTGGCGGTGCCCAACAGTGTGGGAAAGGAAGGTGTCTGTGTGTATGTAAGGGGTATTTTTACACATCAGAAGTCAACTGCATACGAAAATATGTTCGCCATGGCTTTCTTTCAAATCGTGTTCATCTTTACACTCATTTCAGCAGGTAAACGATGCGTTTTTTTCACTCGATTTGCGTTTAATAGTCGAAGCCTTCAAAATCGAAAATTGTGTTATTTGATTTTTTAAAATTCTTTTTATCATAATGAAATCGTATTATTGTTGTCAATATTCAAATCGCAGGAATTACAGAAATCTATTATCCACCGGTATTGACATGTACTCACTCGCCGATGAAGTCTGGCTCTTCCATCAGTGTCTTATACGGCAGCCCGGTTTCAATTAATTGTGCTGTGGACGCGAGCCCAGCAGCATCGTAAGTTATATATCACATAGTCTTCAATGAAATCTCAAAATGTTAAAGTGGAACCTCGTTACAATGAACTCGAATATAACGATTCATCGGATATAACGAGTATAGAATTTTGTCCCAAGTAAGACAATTTCATTAATTTTTAGAGTGGATATATAGCGCACGATCGGTTATAACAAAAATTCATAATAGTCTTTATGAATCTTTGGTTATAACGAACATATTTTCTGGCCCCGTTCGCTGTAACGAAGTTCCACTGTATTGTATATTGATGTTACAGTTCATTCATTGTTTTGTCATTTTTTTCTAACTTCTGCTTGCCTTCTTAAATTTTCTTAATTGAATTACAGTTATCGTCTGAACTTTGAAAAAACCGTTCCTGATCCGATACCCGGCGAAAATGCGACCCAATACGCGGAGTCACCCGGACAACTGCAAATTCCGAGTTTCAATGGACGATTAGCTGGATTCTATACGTATCAGGCGTCTAATGATTTTGGAACAGCTGTTGCGAAAAAATTACATTTCAAAACGCAATGTACGTCAGCGAAACAGTCGTTCATTGTATCAAAACCCAGTTTTAAAGTTCGAGCCATCAACGACTTAACCTGTTCACACTATCACTAATTAGTCCATTCTTAACTGGTCCGATTGAGAACGGACCAAATCAGAGGCGTACGTTCTCACACTCGTTGTTGAATCCGCTATACATAGTCATCATTAGACCGGCAAGCTTTTAATTAATGATAAGATATACATTTCTGCCGTCATATCATATATCTGGACACAGCAATATTTGGTATTGAGTCAAGAGTCAATATCAAATTCGTAACTGTTGAACTGGCTCCAGTTATTTTCTAGATGTTATTTCAATCGTTACCAACGACTGTTCATTTTAATAAGATACAATTTAGCTTAAATCTAATAATCAATTTAGCTTATATTGCATTTCAGTTATATCCGTCGATAATTCAGGACCAGTAAAATCACTCTTACTGGCACAAACGCGTAGTGGAATGATTCCATGTGACGGTACATTCCTCGATTACAATGGAATAAACTTCGAGTGGAAATATTACGCCGCGTCCTCACTGACCGATGCCGCTAAAACCGCGCTTACAGCAGTTCCCGGGCCACTGGTTAATCTAGATAACGGTCGTTTAGTCGTTGACAGAACTTCAGGTTTGTATTTTGGAGATTCAGCTCTATATTTAACTAATGATAATATATTTCGAATCTTAATATTTTTTATCAAATACTTAATAATTACATTTATTTATTACGAATTGGTTGAGTTAGGTGGTTTTGGAATTGAATAAAAATGAAATGAAACATGAAATCAAAAATGTTTCTAGACATCTTACTCCTGTTCCAGGAAGCCTGTATTTCACTGCAGGTCTACTAACCGATTCTCATGCTAGTGCTGACCATTATTTCTGCGTGGCATCGTTAAAATCTAACGCAAGCGTAGTTGGAGTTGGTTCGATTAGTAAAGTAACGACTCAGCTAAAAAGTGGGGACAGTAAGTATCCGCTATTTAGGAAGAACACACCCCATTGTCGTACTTTTAACTTGTCATTTTATTATTCCTAGACCCAACACTTGAACATCCACCCGCGTTCATGAAAACATCGGCGGCCTCGGTAGATGTGAACCAAGACGAAGACGTCACCCTTGTTTGCATCGCGAGTGGAAAGTATGTAAGAAACGTGTTTATGACCACAAAATATATAATTTGCATTGAATTGAAGATACTCTGATCACACAGAATCATTCACAAGTTGATAATGTACGTAAGCTACGTATTCAATACCGCATTCAAATTTAGAAGAATATGAAATCTTCTGGTCGACCAGGGGCTGTGTTCTAGGAGGGTATTTTATCGTCTTTCCTAGAATTTGTAAATACGAATGAATACGTGCATTCTTATGTGTAGGCTATGTATATTACCTAAAATACATAAATCATGTATTTTTGATATTACCAGTATCAATTTGAAGTGTCTTCAGGATTTGCGCTATCATTGAGATATGTTACAAGATTCTAAATATTCTAGACCGACACCGACAATAACATGGACTAAAGATGGAACGACATTAGACAGTAATCTTCAATCTGAATATAACACCCATGTCATAATAAGAAAAGCTCAAACCAGTGATAGCGGGGTCTACAAATGCACTGCGCATAATACACAAAATACTGCAAGTCAGGACATTACTCTGAAAGTTTATGGTGGGTAGATTTTGGGTGCGCACATATATCTTTAAAATGGTAGATATTCAACCGACGTTAGATTCATTCGACTGAATTACGTTTGATCCCGAAATAGGGTATTGTCCTTCTTATGTATTTGTATCGATGAAATGCTTATTTTTGGTGTGTCTCTTACAAAACTCGCCACATCTGCCGGCAACGAAACAGGGGTTTGATTTTGAAATTGAAGTACATATATAGTCGGTCGAATAATTGAATAGTGTAAAACAATATTTCAGGGAAACTTACGATCACGAAGGAGCCACCTGTTGAGATTGTAGTAATCGAGGGTAAAAAGGCTTCATTTCAATGCGCGGGTAGTGGTTCACCACAGCCTCAAACCAAGTGGTACATCAATGCTCAACCATACGTGATAAGTAAGTTACCAGTGTTTCATGTTTTTGATATACACATTAGTGGCTCGATGTTCTTAGTGATCTCTTTTGATCAATATATTGTTAGACCAAAATCCACGAATTACTATTTCCGGGGACACTTTCACCATAAAAAACGCCAAGATACCGATTACGGCCAGCAATGGTACGATAGATCCCGGTGATAACATGGTCGTACAATGTGAATTGACAAATAACCATCAAACCGTGTTATTCAATACGGGGATTAATGCCGTGGGTACGTATGATCACTAATTATGTAAAATGCAACATTAAGAGCTTGGGTATAACCATTTAGTTAACAATATCGCAGTTATTCCAGAAATCAGTTTGACAAATGTCATGATCGTAAATCGTATAACTTCGTTGCACAATTATAGAACTTTTACAAATTTGAATTTCTTCCTTACAGATAATTCGACATGCCCGGATTGTAAGAATGAAGGCAAATGTATTCGAAACGCAACGAGATACATTTGCAATTGCACTGCCGGTAAGACAGTGTAGTTTACTGTCGTATAATGCGTATTTTTGACACCACCTTATAAAGCGTCACCATCTAAAATCTAAGCGATGAGTATAATGACGCATCATATGAAGCTACGTGTTGAAGACATGATGCGTAAAACACTATACGTGTACGCAATGTCGATTATACTATGGGCAATATTTCCACGTCCTAGTACAGTAAACTTTATCCAAATAAGACGTTTTATAGCAATGAATGTGGGATTGTATGCAGTAGCGGCAGGCGAAAAGAAAGATGATGTGCTATTCGGAATGTGCGGTCGGAGGGGTCTATACTCAACTCACCAATAACGTTTTAACCATTTCCTTATTAAGTACACGTTTTATCCAACGATAATCTGTAACTGGCCCATGGACATCTAGTTTTCTGTGCAGTGATGATAGTTTTTACAAGACTTTCTCTCATTTTGAGCACTACCCGATACACAACCCCTACGCAATTCAGCTATTGGAACTATGTCGAATTTCTTCGAAATACGCTTTGTTCAATATGTGGGCCGACGGACCGCACTAAGATTGCAACGTCAGCCTACCCTTAAAACTTTCTACATTCCTTTCCAAGGCGTCAAATCATTGATTTCTAATCAATTTTCTTGTTCATATCTGTTAGCGCTTGTTTAACCGGATTTACTATGTCTTTGATAGAGTTTTCGGGCGCAACGTGCGAGAAATGTGAAACGTCATGTCCCGATCCTCCGGGTAAGTATAAGGACACTGGTCTCAATGTTTGCCATCTTCTGATGATATTAGTGATTTTAACGAATCCGGTGATTATTGCATGTTAAAATGATAATTCCTTTTTTTCTATAGCGTCAGTCGATAATTTACCGCTGATCATCGGAGGATCAGTCGCCGCTGGTGTGGTTGTCACAGCGGTTGGCGTTACTCTAACTGTGCTTGGAGTAAAGAAGATGTTGATTTGCCAAAAACCAAATTCTATAAACCATAACGACAACGCAGAACTCGGGGATGCGAGTCCAGATAAAAACGACAGTAGCACCCCTGAGGCGGGCGCATAGAAAACGTTGTTAGCCAAATGAGTTGACCGAAGATGTTCATGATGAGAATTATTTTGGTAGTCTTTTTGACACCGTAAAATCCGTTACAATAATGTTTAACATGTATTTTTTATAATTGATCTTTGAGAAGATGTACATTAAGTCAGGGTTAGACTGGTTGCCGGTCAATTCAATTCAATTATCCATATATTCAGATTCAATGACTTTATTGATTCGTAATATTTGATTGTTTATATCATATCATTTCTGCATATGCAATATGTTTTTCACAAGGCACCAATAAACATTCAAATTAGTTTTCTTGTTTTATTTCAAAAGAGCACTGCACAGATTCTATTGTGTAGCATGAAATAACACAAAGTGCTGAGCTACAGTTGGTTTCGATGACTACACGTTATTCATTAGTTACTTCCGAAAAAAAACTTCTTTCAAATGTTTAATTCTTTTCGAATTATATTCCAAAAATGCGTTTCCGAAAAAAGATGATGAATTTAGTACAAATTCAATAAAATGAAATTTCTCACAAAGTCTTTGTAATGGACGCCAAGCTGTGGCTGAACTATTTTCACGACCACCACATTCTTGAGCTTGAGAAATATGATTTTGCTTTTTGTATGTGAGGCGTGTGTAGGTCTACATTCAGAATATCACAAATGATTGGGCTAGTAAGTAGAATTGATAAAGATGGTTCAGTCAACTCAGTCGATACTCGAAATTCCGATCAAAGACGGGATCGATGTACTGCGACATCAGTCGGGCCTGAACAGCTAAGCCTACCAGTCATAAGATTTATGCACATTTTTGACTGTAGGCCTAGATTCTGCGGAATCACGATGTTGAATAGGAATTATCTTTGGCTGAATCTTCTCGTAATAAATGTTATATCTATTCTTAACAAAAAAGAAAAAAAAACAATTCCTGGAAAAAGATGTAGCTGCTGTATTTTAAAACATAAAACGATTTACTAACATTAAATACTGTATACGTATGGCTGTGTGTAAATCAATGTACTAAGCAAGTTGTATGTATTACAACATTAAGAATGGGATTAATCGCTGGTTTTCTGCGTAACAATCAACTGTTTCGTACTGGTGCTTAATCATTGTTGTACATAAAGAAATATTGTGTGTAGAAAATTTCGTTGTCAGTGTTAGCTATTTCTGCCGGGATTGCTTTCTGTGTGTTCGGTTTACTGGAATCAAAATCCTATATATTTGCATATGATGTAGATATACTATATACCAACGACAAAAAATAGCACCAGCTTTTACCAGATTCCTCCAATCGCGATGGTGTCGTGATAAGGAAGATTGTATCACACATGTCTGATGGTTTGCGTGCAAATCTCAATTGGTAAATTTATTCATTCAAACTCAGAGTGTATAAACTCTAAGTCTTTGCATCGAAATGCCTGTTTATGATGTTCCAATTCCAGAAGTGGATTATACATTCAATCGTGATATCGGTTTTGCTCAAATTATACCAAACCTTCCGATATAAGTGGCTATAAATATTTCCTAATATCATAGATAGTTCTTTGTGGATTTTCTTAAATTCAAGCCCTTTTTACAATAGATATTCACCTTGCCTTTACGAAATAATCATACAAAAGCATTCTTATATATTATCTCTTCCCGATTTCGAAAAGAAAATAAATGGATAGGTTAGTTGAAATGATTTCAACCCAAGTCTAAACGAGTGGGGCAGTTGCTGAAAAGTTGGATGGAGTATCAAATCAAAAATGAAAATGAAAAAATGATTTATGGGAAAACCCTATGCTCGTAATAAGCATCGCGCACGCGCGTGATTTAACGAGTAGATTTTATTTCACAACAGTTTTAATAAATCAAAACGTGCATAAGACTCGAGAACTGAAAATTCGAAATAGGTGAGTTAATCGTGCGGCTTCGTATCGTCATATATACGATAACATCATAGCAATCACGAAACGTCTCTGAAATAACGCTATATGAAATAATCTATTTACGGAATGCTCATAATTGGTTGATCACCATTTAGTGTCTGAAATGAAAAATCAGACTTTTCGGCATCATAATTTCACGTCTTTGAATAGGAGTGCACCTGTTACAGTAGCTTGCATCTATATACTTTTGTCATACTTTTCTTCGTTCAGTGGAGTTATATTTCCATATATATCTGAAATGTTGTGACTACTGCATCTGTTTTTTATATCCTTCAGTCACAATCGTTGTATGATATTTCGCTGTATGAAATAGAAGTTGAATATGAAGTCTAGTGAAAAGGCATATTTTGCACTGTTTAAGAAATACCCGGAAGTGAAGATGTCCGGTTATGTTCTCGCTTGTTTATAACATGATCATAATACTAGGGTCTCGATTCAAAACGGCAAGTGTAAACTTTTCAAAAGCAACCGTCAATAGCATTATGCACGAATGAAAACGAATGAAACCAGATCATATTCAATCTAACCTTTGCTCGAAAATAATCGATGTTCATGTTCTGATTGAACTTGTTTTGCGAATGGAATAGATTTCAGAAGATAAGCATTGTGTCACAGTGGGCACCGCGGAAAACATCGATAAGGAAGTAAAGGGAAAAAACGCTGTTCTTATTACGCGCTAAAGCCTTATACATTACATGAATATATATTGGAATTATTGTAAATTGTCATCGAACGTTCGTCGCGTCATTAAATTTTTCCTCAAACTAAAAAAACCAGCAATTTGAACTGATTTATACCTCCACGAATTGAATGGTTGTCCCTTTTCGAAATTCTTTAACCAATGATTTATTACCCATTAAAACGCGCATATACAGCATACTACAGTTTTGGGGCTATCAAATAAGAAAAGCTATCACGACTTCAGAATTGTAATTCGCTTAGTTAGATATGATATAAGTGGGTGCGCCCTCGCAAATCAGGCTACTAAATGAAGAGTTCCACGTAAACATATCGATTAGACCGATCATGCAAATCGCTGTCGAATGACAATGTGTAATCGATAAACGAATGATTTTTGTACAAGCTTACTGTTGCTTCAAAGCAGTCCTTCATTTGATATTAGTACTACATTTTAGTGCATATTATTTATCCATCAATTCGGTAAAAAATTTACATAAAAGAAATAAATCATTTCATATCTTCTATATTGTGACATATTCTAGGTTTTTCAGTAGTGGTGGTATCCAATAGCGCGCGTAAGGCGTGTACGTTTGCGCAAGTGGTATTTTCTACTGGAAATTAAAATGTTCGCCGCAGCCTTTTTTCAAGTCGTGCTCATCTTTGCTTTCGTTTCAACAGGTAAACGCGACATTTTCATTCGATTTGCGTTTATTAGTAGAAGCCTTCAGCTCAAACTACTCCAAAATCGATATTGTCCACGTATATACTATAATACTAGATATTGAATCAATCTCAAAGGCTTTTTGATTATGTAATCGTTTTGAAATTGTATGCATTCTATGCCGTTATCATCAGTAGTATAACTTTTCACATAGCAGGAATAACAGAAATCTATTATCCACCGGTATTAACATGTACTCACTCACCAATGAAGTCCGGCTCTTCCATCAGTGTCGTATACGGCAGCCCGGTTTCAATAAATTGTACCGCTGACGCAAGCCCCGCAGCATCGTAAGTTATATATCACATAGTCTTCAATGAAATCTCATAATGTTGCAATGGAACTTCGCTACAACGAACTCGATTAAGCCTTATAACGATTCATCGTATATAACAAGTATAGAATTGTCCTGAGTAAGAAAATTTCATTAATTTCATACTGGGTACATAGCGAACTATCTGTTATAACGAACATATTTTCTGCTGGTCCCGTGAAATTCGCTGTAACAAAGTTCCACCGAATTGTATACTGATGTTACAGTTCATTCATTGTTTTGTCATTTTTTTTCTAACTTCTATTTGCCTTCTTAAATTTTCTTAATTGAATTACAGTTATCGTCTGAACTTTGAAAAAACCGTTCCAGATCCGATACCTGGCGAAAATGCGATCCAATACGAGGAGTCATCCGGACAACTGCAAATTCCGAGTTTCAATGGACGATTAGCTGGATTCTATACCTATATGGCGTCTAATGATTATGGAACAGCTGTTGCGAACAAATTGCATTTCAAAACGCAATGTACGTCAGCGAAACAGTCGTTCATTGTATCAAAACCCAGTTTTAAAGTTCGAGCCATCAACGACTTAACCTGTTCACACTATCACTAATTAGTCTATTCTTAACTGGTCCGATTGAGAACGGACCAAATCAAAGGCGTACGTTCACACACTCGTTGTTGAATCCGCTATACATAGTTATCATTAGTCCCGCAGGCTTTTAATTAATGATAAGATATACATTTCTGCTGTCATATCATATATCTGGACACAGCAATATTTGGTATTGAGTCAAGAGTCAAGATCAAATTCGTAAATATTGAACTGCAGTTATTTTCTAGATGTTATTTCAATCGTTACCAACGACTGTTCATTTTAATAAAATACAATTTAGCTTAATCTAATAATCAATTTAGCTTATATTGTATTTCAGTTATATCCGTCGATAGTACAGGACCAGTTAAAAATATTGCACTGTTTCAAACGCGTAGTGAAGAGATTCCATGTGACGGTACATTCCTCGATTACGGTGGAATAAACTTCGAGTGGAAATATTACGCCGCATCCTCCCTGACCGATGCCGCTAAAACCGCGCTCACAGCAGTTCCCGGGCCACTGGTTAATCTAGATAACGGTCGTATAATCGTTGACAGAACTTCAGGTTTGTATTTTGGAGATTCAGCTCTATATTTAACTAATGATAATATTATATTTCGAATCTTAATATTTTTTATCAAATATTTAATAATTACATTTATTTATTACGAATTGGTTGAGTTAGGTGGTCTTGCAATTGAATAAAAATGAAATGAAATATTAAATCAAAAATGTTTCTAGACATCTTACTCCTGTTCCAGGAAGCCTGTATTTCACTGCAGGTCTACTAACCGATTCTCAAGCTAAACCTGACCATTATTTCTGCGTGGCATCGTTGAAATCTAACGCAAGCGTAGTTGGAGTTGGTTCGATTAGTAATGTAACGACTGTGCTAAAAAGTGGGGACAGTAAGTATCATCTATTTAGGAAGAACACACCCCACTGTCGTACTTTTAACGTGTCATTCTATTATTCCTAGACCCAACACTTGAACATCCACCCGCGTTCATGAAAACATCGGCGTCCTCGGTAGATGTGAACCAAGACGAAGACGTCACCCTTGTTTGCATCGCGAGTGGAAAGTATGTATGAAACGGTGATGATCACAGAATGTATAATTTGCATTGAATTGAAGATACTCTGATCATACAGAATCTCTATCATTCATAAGTTAATAATGTTATCTTGTTATCTAATCAATACTGCCTTCAAATTTAGAAGAATATGGAATCTTGTGGTCGACCAGGGGCTATATTCTGAGAGGGTATTTTATTGTCTTTCCCTAGAATTTGTAAATACGAATGAATACGTGCATTCTTATGTGTATGCTATGTATATTAGCAGTATCAATTTGAAGTCTCTTCAGGATTTGCGCCATTATTGAGATAATGTTACAAGATTCTAAATATTCTAGACCGACACCGACAATATCATGGACTAAAGATGGAACGACATTAGACAGTAATCTTCAATCTGAATATAACACCCATGTCATAATAAGAAAAGCTCAAACCAGTGATAGCGGGGTATACAAATGCACTGCGCATAATACACAAAATACTGCAAGTCATGACACTACTCTGAAAGTTTATGGTGGGTAGTTTTTTGGTGCTCACATATATCTTTAGAATGGTAGATTGTCGACCGACGTTAGATTCATTCGACTGACGTATGTTTGATCTCGAAATAGGGAATTGTCCTTCTTATGCTTATTTTTGGTGTGTCATTTACACAACCCACCACTTCTGCCACAAACGCAACAGGTGTTTAATTTTGAAATCGAAGTACATATATAGTTTGATGGTCGGTCAAATTACTTAAATTACCGAATTACTTGAAATAATTGAATAGTGCAAAACAATATTTCAGGAAAACTTACGATCACGAAGGAGCCACCTGTTGAGATTGTAGTAATCGAGGGAAAAAAGGCTTCATTTCAATGTGCGGGTAGTGGTTCACCACAGCCTCAAACCAAGTGGTACATCAATGCTCAACCATACGTAGCAAGTAAGTTACCACTGTTTTATGTTTTTGATAAATACATTCATGACTCGATGCTCTATCACTTTTGATCTATATATTGTTAGACCAAAATCCACGAATTACTATTTCCGGAGACACTTTCACCATAGAAAACGCCAAGATACCGGCCTCCAATGGTACGACAGATCCCGGTGATAACATGGTCGTACAATGTGAATTGACAAATAGCCACCAAACCGTGTTGTTCAATACGGGGATTAATGCCGTGGGTACGTATAAATCTAAATTACGTAAAATACAACATTTAGAGAACTTGGATGTAACCATTTAGTTAACAATATCGCAGTTATTCCAGAAATCAGTTTAACAATGTTTTAATTCCCCATCTGAACTTCGTCTTAAATGTCACGATCGTATATCTTGTAACTTCGTTGCAAAATGGTTGAACTTTAACAAATTTGATTTTTTTTCTTACAGATAAATCGACATGCCCGGATTGTAAGAATGAAGGCAAATGTATTCGAAATGGAACGAAATACGTTTGCAATTGCACTGCCGGTAAGATAATGAAATTTGCTGTCGTATTATGCGTAGTGTTTTGACATATCGTTGCCGAAGAATATAGTGTCGATTATACTATGGATAATATTTGCACGACCTGCTGCTATAGTATAATATAGTACTTTATCCAAAGAAGACGTTTGATAGCAATGAATGTGGGATTGTATTTACAGGAGCGGCAGGCGAATAGAAAGATGATGTGATATTCGGAATATGCTGTCGGAGGGGTCTATACTAATCGCACCAATAATGTTTTATCTTTCCCTTAGGTACACGTTTTATCCAACGATAACCTAAGTCTGTAACTGGCCCATGGACATCTAGTTTTCTGTGCAGTGATGATAGTTTTTACAAGACTTTCTATCATTTTGAGAACTACCACTTACACAACCCCTACGCAATTCAGCTATTGAAACTATGTCGAATTTCTTTGAACGACGCTTTGTTCAATATGTGGGGCCCATGGACCACACTAAAATTGCAACGTCAGCCTATCCTAAAAACACATTCTACACTTTTTTCCAAGGCGTGAAATAATTGATTTTTGATTAACTTTCTGGTTCATATCCGTTGGCGCTCGTTTAACCGGATTTACTATGTCTTTGATAGATTTTTCGGGCGCAACGTGCGAGAAATGTGAAATGTCATGTCCCGATCCTCCGGGTAAGTATAAGGACACCGGTCTCCAATGTTCGTCGACTTATGATGATATAAGTGATTTTAACGAATCTGGCGATAACTGCATGTTGAAATAATAAACCTTTTTCTATAGCGTTAGTCGATAATTTACCGCTGATCATCGGAGGATCAGTCGCCGCTGGTGTGGTTATCACAGCGGTTGGCGTTACTCTAACTGTGCTTGGAGTAAAGAAGATGTTGATTTGCCAATAACCAAATTCTATAAACCACAACGACAACGCAGAACTCGGGGATGCGAGTCCAGATAAAAACGACAGTAGCACCCCTGAGGCGGGCGCATAGAAAACGTTGTTAGCCAAATGAGTTGACCGAAGATGTTCATGATGAGAATCTATTATTTTGGTAGTCGTTTTTGACGCCGTAAAATCCGTTAAAATAATGTTTAACATGTATCTTTTTTAATTGATCTTTGAGAAGATGTACATTAAGTCATCAATATATCAGGGCTAGACTGGTTGCCGGTCAATTCAATTCAATTATCCATATATTCAGATTCAATGACTTTATTGATTCTTTATATTTGATTGTTTATATCATATCATTTCTGCTTATGCAATATGTTTTTCACAAGGCGCCAATAAACTTAGTTAAAAAAAGTTAGTTTTCTTGTTTTATTTCAAAAGAGCACTGCACAGATTCTATTGTGTAGCATGAAATAAGTGCTGAGCTACAGTTGGTTTCGATGACTACACGTTATTCATCCGTTTCTTCCGAAAAAAGCTTCTTTCAAATGTTTAATTCTGTTCGAATTATATTCCAAAAATGCGTTTCCGAAAAAAATGATGAATTTAGCACAAATTCAATAAAATGAAATTTCTCATGTCTTTGTAATGGACGCCAAGCTGTGGTGGAACTATTTTCACGACCACCACATTTTTGAGCTTGAGAAATATGATTTTGCTTTCTGTATGTGATGCGTGTGTAGGTCTACATTCAGAATATCACAAATGATTGGGCTAGTAAGTAGAATTGATAAAGATGGTTCAGTCAACTCAGTCGATACTCAAAATTCTGATCAAAGACGGGCTTCGATGTACTGCGACATCAGTCGGGGCTGAACAGCTAAGCGTACCAGTCATAAGATTTATGCACATTTTTGAATGTAGGCCTAGATTCTGCGGAATCACGATGTTGAATAGGAAAATCATCTTTGGCTGAATCTTCTCGTAATGAATCATAAATGTTGTATATAAATTCTAAACAAAAAAGAAAAAAACAATATCTGGAAAAAGATGTAGCTTCTGTATTTTACAATATAAAACGATTTACGGCTATGTATGAAGCAATGCACTAAACAAGCTGTATGTATTAAAACATTAAGAATGGGATTAATCGCTTGTTTTCTGCGTAACAATCAACTGTTTCGTATTGTTGCACATCGATAAAGAAACATTTTGTGTAGATAATTTCGTTGTCAGTGTCAGTTATTTCTGTCGGGATTGCTTTCTGTGTGTTCTTTTTACTTGAATCGAGATTCTCTTCCTATATATTTGCATATGATGTAGTTATACTTTAAACCAACGACAAAAATAGCACCAAATATTACCAGATTCTTCCAATCGCGATGATATCGTCATAAGGAGGATTTTTATCACATATGTCTGGTGGTTTGCGCGCGAATCTCAACGGGTAAATTTATTCATTCAAACTCAGAGTGTATAAACTCTAAGTTTTTGCATCGAAATACCTGATTATGATGCTCCGATTCCATAAGTGGATGGTACATTCAATCGTGATATCAGTTTTGCTCAAAATACACTGTTTCAATATAAATGGCTATCTGCAAATATTTTCTATATCATAGATAGTTTGTTTTGGATTTTCTTAGATTCATGCCTTTTAATTAAAAAAATTCACCCTGCCTATAATATGCATTCTTTTAAACATACAACAGCATTCTTATACAATTTTTCTTCTCGATTTTGGAAGAAAAGACAAAAGTGTATAGGTTAGTTGATAGAAATTGCAAGCAAAGTCGAAAAGAGCGGGGCAGTTGCTGAAAAGTTGGATAGAGTACCAAATCAAAAATGAAAATGAAAAAATGATTTATGGGAAAACCCTATGCTCGTAATAAGCATCGCGCACACGCGTGATTTAACGAGTAGATTTTATTTCACAACAGTTTTAATGAATCAAAACGGGCATAAGACTCGAGAACTGAAAAACTTGAAATAGGTGAGTTAATCGTGCGGTCTCGTATCGTGAAACGTCTCTAAAATAACGCTATATGAAATAATCTATTTACTGAATGCTCATTATTAGTTGATCACCATTTAGTGTCTGAAATGAAATATCAGACTTTTCGGCATCATAATTTCACATATCTTTGAATAGGAGTGCACCTGTTACAGTAGCTTGCATGTATATACCTTTATCATACTTTTCTTGCTTCGTTCAGTGGAGTTATATATCCATATATATCTGAAATGTTGTGACTACTGCATCTGTTTTTTATATCCTTCAGTCACAATCGTTGTATGATATTTCGCTGAATGAAATAGAAGTTGAATATAAAGTCTAGTGAAAAGGCATATTTTGCACTGTTTAAGAAATACACGGAAGTTAAGATGTCCGGTTATGTTCTCGCTTGTTTATAACAAGATCATAATACTAGGTAGGGTCTTGATTCAAAACGGCAAGTGTAAACTTTTCAAAAGCAACCTTCAATTGCATTATACACGAATGAATATACACGATGAAACCAGATCATATTCAATCTAACCTTTGCTCGAAAATAATCGATGTTCATGTTCTGATTGAACTTGTTTTGCGAATGGAATAGTTTTTCAGAAGATAAGCATTGTGTCACAGTGGGCACCACGGAAAACATCGATAAGGAAGTAAAGGGAAAAAATGCTGTTCTTATTACGCGCTAAAGCCTTATACATTAGATGAATATATATGGAATTATTGTAAACTTTCATCTAGCGTTCGTCGCGTCATTAAATTTTTCCTCAAATTAAAAAAAAACAGCAATTTAAACCGGTTTATACCTCCACGAATTGAATGGTTGTCCCTTTTCGAAATTGTTTAACCACTGATTTATTACCCATTAAAAACGCGCATATACAGCATACAGCTTTGGGGCTATCAAATACGAAAAGCATCACGACTTCAGAATTGTAATTCGCTTTCTAATTAGTTAGATATAATATGAGTGGGTGCTCCCTCGATAATCGGGCTGCTTAAAGAGTTCCACATAAATATATCGATTAGACCGATCATGCAAATCGCTGTCGAATGACAATGTGTAATCGATAAACGAATGATTTTTTGTACAAGCTTACAGTTGCTTCAAAGCAGTCCTTCATTTGATATTAGTACTACATTTTTAGTGCATATTGTTTATCCATCAATTGGGTAAAAAATTCACATAAAAGAAAAAAATCATTTCATATCTATATTGTGACATATTCTAGGTTTTTCAGTAGTGGTGGTATCCAATAGCGCGCGTAAGGCGGATACGTTTGCGCAAGTGGTATTTTCTACTGGAAATTAATATGTTCGCCGCAGCCTTTTTTCAAGTCGTGCTCATCTTTGCTTTCGTTTCAACAGGTAAACTCGACATTTTCATTCGATTTGCGTTTATTAGTAGAAGCCTTCAGCTCAAACTATGCCAAAATTGATATTGTCCACGTATATACTATAATACTAGATATTGAATCAATCTCAAAGGCTTTTTGATTATGTAATCGTTTTGAAATTCTATGCATTCTATGCCGTTATCATCAATAGTATAACTTTTCACATCGCAGGAATAACAGAAATCTATTATCCACCGGTATTAACATGTACTCACTCACCGATGAAGTCCGGCTCTTCCATCAGTGTCGTATACGGCAGCCCGGTTTCGATTAATTGTGCTGCTGACGCAAGCCCCGCAGCATCGTAAGTTATAAATCACATAGTCTTCAATGAAATGTCATAATGTTACAATGGAATCTCGCTACAACGAACTCGAATAAAACGATTCATATGTCCTGAGTAAGACAATTTCATTAATTTCATAGTGGATATATAGCGAACTATCGGTTATAACGAACATACTTATTTTTGCTGGTCGTGTGAAATTCGCTGTAACAAAGTTCCACCGAATTGTATATTGATGTTACAGTTCATTCATTGTTTTTTAGTGTTTTTTTCTAACTTCTGCTTGCCTTCTTAAATCTTCTCAATTGAATTACAGTTATCGTCTGAACTTTGAAAAAACCGTTACTGACCCGATACCCGGCGAAAATGCAACCCAATACGCGGAGTCACCCGGACAACTGCAAATTCCGAGTTTCAATGGACGATTAGCTGGATTCTATACGTATCAGGCCTCTAATGATTTTGGAACAGCTGTTGCGAAAAAATTGCATTTCAAAACGCAATGTACGTCAGCGAAACAGTCGTTCATTGTATCAAAACCCAGTTTTAAAGTTCGAACCATCAACGACTTAACCTGTTCACACTATCACTAACTAGTCCATTCTTAACTGGTCCGATTGAGAACGGACCAAATCAGAGGCGTACGTTCTCACACTCGTTGTTGAATCCGCTTTACATAGTCATCATTAGTCCCGCAAGCTTTTAATTAATGATAAGATATACATTTCTGCCGTCATATCATATATCTGGACACAGCAATATTTGGTATTGAGTCAAGAGTCAAGATCAAATTCGTAACTGTTGAACTGGCTCCAGTTATTTTCTAGATGTTATTTCAATCGTTACCAACGACTGTTCATTTTAATAAGATACAATTTAGCTTAAATCTAATAATCAATTTAGCTTGTATTGTATTTCAGTTATATCCGTCGATAATTCAGGACCAGTAAAATCACTCTTACTGGCACAAACGCGTAGTGGAATGATTCCATGTGACGGTACATTCCTCGATTACAATGGAATAAACTTCGAGTGGAAATATTACGCCGCGTCCTCACTGACCGATGCCGCTAAAACCGCGCTTACAGCAGTTCCCGGGCCACTGGTTAATCTAGATAACGGTCGTTTAATCGTTGACAGAACTTCAGGTTTGTATTTTGGAGATTCAGCTCTATATTTAACTAATGATAATATATTTCGAATCTTAATATTTTTTATCAAATACTTAATAATTACATTTATTTATTACGAATTGGTTGAGTTAGGTGGTTTTGGAATTGAATAAAAATGAAATGAAACATGAAATCAAAAATGTTTCTAGACATCTTACTCCTGTTCCAGGAAGCCTGTATTTCACTGCAGGTCTACTAACCGATTCTCATGCTAGTGCTGACCATTATTTCTGCGTGGCATCGTTAAAATCTAACGCAAGCGTAGTTGGAGTTGGTTCGATTAGTAAAGTAACGACTCAGCTAAAAAGTGGGGACAGTAAGTATCCGCTATTTAGGAAGAACACACCCCATTGTCGTACTTTTAACTTGTCATTTTATTATTCCTAGACCCATCACTTGAACATCCACCCGCGTTCATGAAAACATCGGCGGCCTCGGTAGATGTGAACCAAGACGAAGACGTCACCCTTGTTTGCATCGCGAGTGGAAAGTATGTATGAAACGGTGATAATCACAGAATATATATTCGTGGAGAATATTCAGAAGCTCTATGATTCGTAAATCCAACGGAGTCATATTATCAATACTGCATTCAAATTGTATAATAGAAAACATTTAGTTTTTTTTTGCGTCAATCAGAAAGTTCTGGGAGGGTATAATGTATAGTTGTGCATGCGTATAAATGTACTTGAATGTATATGCAGTGAATAATAGGGAAGTTTCCAGTTTCCAGGCGCCATTTTGAGGCGGTCCCAGAGGTCCCGCATTGTTGGACAGATTTTAAAATTTAAATTGTATCTCAAAAAAATGAAAAAGTTACAGCCAATGACACAAAATAACAATTTTTTTTGAGGCGCCTTCCTAAAAGTGACGTTCTTTTTTAAACTGTTACTGTGTAAATGAAAAATGAAAAATGAAATAAACACCATCAGAAAATAGAAATTGTCACCTTTCTAACGCATCATAAGTTTAAATTTTGTGCCAAAAGAGGGATGGATGACTATATCGCACTAGAGGTTTTAGATTTAAAAAATGTTAAAATCTTTCCAACAATGCGGGACCGCCTCAAAATGGCGCCCGGAAACTTGAAACTTCCCTTTTATAATACTTTGCGTTTTACCATTTATTGATTTGAATATTTAAGTCTCTTCAGGATTTGTGCTATCATTGAGAAAATGTTTCAAAGTTTTATGACTAATCTATATATTTTAGACCGACACCGAAAATATCATGGACCAAAGATGGAACGGCATTAGCCAGTAATCTTCAATCTGAATATAACACCCACGTCTTAATTAAAAAAGCTCAAACCAGTGACAGCGGGGTCTACAAATGCACTGCGCATAATTCACAAAATACCATAAGTCAGAACATTGTTCTAACCGTTTATGGTGGGTAGTGTTCAGGGAATTGTCCTTATGTATTTGTATCGATGTTATGCTTATTTTGTGTGTCCCTTTAAATAGCCACCACATCTGCCAGGAACGAAACAGGGTTTGAATTTGAAATGAAGTACAGATATAATGGGATGGTCGGACGATTTTCAATTTTCAAATTACTAGAAATAATTGAATAGTGTAAACCAATATTTCAGGGAAACTTGCGATCATGAAGGAGCCACCTGTTGAGATTGTAGTAATCGAGGGTAAAAAAGCTTCATTTCAATGTACGGGTAGTGGTTCACCACATCCTCGTATCAAGTGGTACATCAATACTCAACCATACGCGGCTGGTAAGCTACAGTTCACCATTCAACATTTTTGGTATACGAATCGCTCAATGACTCGACGTTTGGGTTTCTTTTTTGATCTACGCGTACTCGATATCATTAGACCAAAATCTACGAATTACGAGTGCCTTTTTACTTGATGTCCCATCTCTCTTGATTTATCTCCCTATTTTCAGACCAAAATCCACGAATCAAGATTTCTGGTGGCACATTCACCATAGAAAATGCCAAGATACCGAGTACGGCCAGCGATGGTACCATAGATCCAGGTGATAACATGGTCGTACAATGTGAATTGACAAATAATCACCAAACCGTGTTGTTCAATACGGGGATTCACACAGTGAGTACGTATGATTACAGAATAAAATACATTTCTGATATATTTATTCATTGAGTTTCATGTAAGTCGCTAGAAAGAGGAATCAGCTACATTCTACTGTTAAGTCCGGGTGCCTCAACATACAAATTTTTTAAAAGTAGATTGGGGCTACGAAAACTACCTTAAAAGCCTGCCGAAAAAATTTGGAAATTGCCTTGTGCAGATTAAGATGCTCTAATCATAAATTGCCGATACAGTTAGGTACATACCAGGGTAGTGCCAGGGAAATCGATACTGCGTCAAATGCCAAGCTAATGTTGTTGGTGAGGAGAAACATTTTCTATTAAATTGTACATATTTTTCGGATTAACGTCTAAATCTCATCCACCCTCGTTTTTGGAGATTACCAGGCCAATTCGCACGTCTATTAAATTCTAAAGGTAAAGCCTTGAGTAATTTAGCAATATATGTTAAAAGGGTTTATTATCATATGTTTAAAGTCATGATATTCAATCTTGTATCTTCTTTTTGTATTAAAAGTGTATTATGTTGTTGTTATTATTTTGTGGACTACTCTGTGCTCTGTGCATTAAGTATTAATTGTGGAGCAATAAACTGAAACTGAAACTGAAACAGAACGATCAACACGACGTTGTTGTTTATGGGTACTATGAAAAATACAAGAGCAAACTAACATAACCGGTTAGCTAATTACATCGCAGTTATTCATGAAATAAGTTTTAGAAAGTTCTCTCTCGCTTGTGCATTTCATTTTATTAATAAATCAGATGGTAACATAAAAAGAATGTTTTCTTTC
This sequence comes from Tubulanus polymorphus, assembly GCF_964204645.1. Taxonomy (NCBI): domain Eukaryota; kingdom Metazoa; phylum Nemertea; class Palaeonemertea; order Tubulaniformes; family Tubulanidae; genus Tubulanus; species Tubulanus polymorphus. Next base: position 22,273,732 of record NC_134025.1, read on the forward strand.
AGATAAGTCGACATGTCCAGACTGTGAGAATGGAGGCAAATGCATAAGAAAATCAACAGCATACGTTTGCGATTGCACCGCCGGTAAGATAGTGTAATTTGTGGTCGTATTATATTACTATGCGTTAATGTCAGTGTAAAAATGTTGCTCGAAATATACACTCATTTAATAAGGGCTTTCCAGGTTTTGCTTAAATTGTGGGATTTTTTCACCGCATTCATCTTACACGGATACAGTGTATCTTATCGACCTATTAAATCGATTTTGTTTTTGATAGGGTTTTTCGGCGAAACATGTGAGAAATGTGACCCGTCATGTCCCGGAAGTAAGTATAACGACAATGGCATTTTATAAAATCCCCTTCATTCTATAAAATGTGTGATTTTAATGAATTCTGTGATTATTACTTACTATGTACATACAAATAAGAATGCTATATCGTTAGGTAATTTACCGCTGATCATCGGAGTAACAGTCGCAGCTGGTGTGGTTGTCATCGCGTTTGCCGTTATTCTAATTGTCCTCGGAGTAAAGAAGAAGTTGTGTTGCCAAAAACCGAGTTCTACTGGCCGCAACTACCAAACTGAGCCCGGGGATCTGTGTCTAGACACGGCAGACAGTAACGCTGGTGAGGTGGGCGCAGAAAATGTCGTAAGCCAAATGAATTGATCAAAGATGCTCGTGATAAGAATCAATTAAGTACTCGTTTTTTTTTATTGAAAAAAGCGTTGCACAGATGCTATTGTATAGCACAAAAAATAACTAGGTATAAAAGTCGACGATAAGCTGAGCTACAGTTGGTTTCGAAGAAGACAAGTTGTTCATTTGTTACTTCCGAAAACCTCGTACAAATGTGTATCATGAATCAATCATATTCCAATAAAATGCCGCGACACATTACCAGATACAACGAAAAAAGATAATAGGCATAAATTCAATAAATGCAATTTCTCACAAAGTCTTTGTAATAGACGGTTAACTGGTGTGGTGAAATATTTACGCTGCACCACATTTTTGAACTTGAGAAATATTTTCATTAATGACTTTGCTATTTTATATAAAGCGTCTGTTTCTTTTCTGATCTTCATCGCGCGGTTGCACAGTCGTGACTTCACAAACATTTGCGTAATCACGACCCTTTTTACTTTTAGTTCATTAGATTAATTTGATTTTTTGTTCGAAATGAGCTTAAGAGGATGCGGTAGAAAAGAGATTCTGAAATTTCACGAATGATTCGGCTCATCAGTAGATTCGATGATTACAAATGCTTTAATCAACTATAACTGGACTCACGGTGATGAGATCTTCTCTGGTTACTTTTGGTGGTAGTTTTACATTTTTCAGTAAAAAGTTGATTAAACCATTTGTAATTGAGTCTACAGTCATGCCTGAGCAAATGTATCCATAGTCGAGTTTAGTCTAATGATTAATGCACATTTTAAAATCTAAGTCCGGACTGTGATACTGAGCCACGTTGCTCGAGACGCTGCGGATATTACAGGATGTTGAATAGGAAAATCGTCTTTGGCAACATTTTCTCGTAATGAATCATAGATACCATATATATACCGTATAAACAAACAAAAAAAAACTGCTGGAAAAAGATATAGCTAAGTTTTCTAAAATTCGTAGAACGATTTACTAACATCAAATATTATTATATACTTATGCCTATATTATATGCATGTGTAGGGCCTACCAAGCAATGTACCAAGCGAGCTACGTGTGTATTTACAACGAAAATTCGTTCGCATTAAGAATGGAATTAACCGCTAGTTCATGGCGTAACTGATCAACTATTTCATACCGGTACTTAATCATTGTAATACAGTTTTTAAAGAAATAAATATACATTGCGTGCAAATTATTTCGTCGTCAATGTCAATTATTTTCTTCCAGGATTGCTTTCAGCACGTTTCTGTATGTTCCTTTTTTCTATATTTTCGAGATGCTCTTCCTATACATTAACATACACCCTAACGATTCAATGATAGCGATGATGTATGTACACGGGACGAATTGTATTAGAATACAATAAATTATCGCATATATTTCTCTGTCAACCGATCTAACGATCTCTTTTCGCAAAATATCTTCGAAGATTAACATTACTTTCCGATCATTCCACAACATAATAATCCGGAATTCATTTTTACCCGAAGACGAACGAACTCGCCCATATCAATATCAAACTGGCAACTGTTTGCCTAAAAAGCTAGCTCAAAGCTTCGCCGATATAAATATATTATGTACGAATAATACCGTTGAAAATATCATTCTCACAAAATAGCACCAGATATTACCAGATTCATGCAATCGCGATGGTATCGTCACAAGGAGGATTTGTATCACACATGTCTGATAGTTTGCGCGCGAATCTCAACGGGTAAATGTATTCAATTATATACTCTTAATCGTAGAAACCAGACGCCTGTTCATGATTTTTCTAGTTTCATAAGTTGCTTGCAATATTTGTATCGGTACCGGTGACTTAGGTAAAAACCTTTAAATGCAGCAAGCGCGTAATATGTATATAAAAGTTATACTTTGACTTAGTTGCGCAGTAAATCCTCTACTTTCGTCGCGTATGATACACCTCTTTTAAATCCAACTTAATTCAATCGATGTATATTAATTGAATGTTCGTTTAGGCTCTCCGTTGTCGTTATCGTATGACTATTCAGTGTTCTAAACGAGAAAAAACTTTTCCTAACAGATATTCATAGTTATATTTTGTCCATCTGACCGGTACTGAGCGAGCGACGGTGATGATGGTGCCTTCCTTTACTGTGCATAATTTGGAGCATAAGTAGTTTACGAGAGGCGAACTTGTCGCCGAGTGCGACGATAGATCGTTTGTCTTTGCTCATTTTGATTGAGAATATATCCATGGTCGCGTTGAAACAGCAGATCTGCGAACCAGTGCGCGTGCGCCACAGCCGAATCGTTCCGTCACGTGACCCGGACGCGATCAAGTCGTGATCGTCCGTAATGGCAACGCACCAAACCTGGAAAATGAAGAAAAAAGATAAATTCATAGTTCAAATCAATGATCGTTGAGCGATATGTAATAGGGGTTGGAATCGAGTTTCAGAATTTCAATAATGGTAAAATACCTCATCGGTATGACCTCTCAAGGTCACAGTATGTCGTTCCTTATCTAAGCCCCAGACTTTCAGAGTTCCATCTGCTGATGCAGACACCAAGTGAGTGCGATCCTTAGATACGGCGATAGCTTTCACTTCGCGATCGTGGGGAGTCGGGGATGTCATTCCACCTCTCGTGAGCTGTGGACTAGAAGTTGCGATCAGTTGACGAAGGGCTTTGCCGGTCTTCAAACTCCAGATGACCACTTCGCCTTTTCTTGTACCGGTCGCGGCTTCATCGTAATCCAGAATTGCCGTACACTCGGGTAAGGCGTCCAGTGCGAATAGTTTTCCTTCGCCGGGAGAATGCGGACTGGCGTTACGATCAAACACGATGAAGTTCGCCATGCCGTCGTACTGATTCATGAATCCGGCCACCACGTAACGGTCATCGGTAGAAACACCCAAGTAACTGACGGTATCGCTAAAGCCGACCGAACTCGGGTAATTCATTTCTCGTACAGGTTGGTTTCCTAGTATATCCCAGACAACAACGCTCGTTCCGGTACCGTACTTGTCCGTTCTGCCCAGAACGATCTTTTCGCCATCGTTGAACATGCAAGCAGCCGTGCACAAAGATGACTTGGGCATCTCAAATGGTTGGCCGGAATCATAATCCCATAACTAAAATGAAATAATTAATTTTTCATCATTTCCTCCTGTGCATTTGTATATATGAATTCTGAGAATTAAAATAACTAGCATTACCTGTAATTTCATGTCGAATTTCTGTTTGTTTTCGTCGGCGTCGTGGTGGCTCTCGGCGGTGACTAGACCGGCTAGGACAGACTCCTGGCAGGCTAGATGGATGTCAGTCGACCCCAATTGTTCACCGCCACAAGTACTGATCAAATCACCTGTCTGCAATACACCAAACAGCAATAAAAGATTTGTAGGGTATTTCAAGTTGAGTTGCTATTTTCGTAGTGTATCATAATTGCTTCGGCGAAATAGATGCGGTGAAATGATCGTGAACTTTATTTTTCTAAACAAGACTCAAAGTGACGTTCAAAGTTAATACATTTTATACGTTTAGATATTTCATTTTTTATTTACCCTGATATCCCATATTTGTGGTGGTCCATGCCCCGCACCGGTTATGACGTAGTGGCTGCTGCCGGTGAGAATGAAACAATCTACGCGAATTTCAGGAGCAATGCTAATTGCCGGAAATGGTGCCGCTTGTACTTGTTGCATCTGATAACCGTGTAACGTCCCCGCGTACGATCCATGCCCTAATGTCGATGTACCCCATCCTAAAACAAAAATTAACTGTCTATGAAATGAGAGATCTATGAAATATATCGATGGAATATATGATTATATAATCTATAGACATTTTTTCGGGAGCTAATAATGCACCATACGTAGTTGAAAGTATAAGTTTATAAACTTGTATAGCCTTTGCTTACCTCCGGGTCCAATAGTAGCGAATCCATCATTCATTCCACCCCCGCCCATAAGTGTATTGGATTGTTGGAACCGTGAAGTACTCTCGCTATAATGGGTTGTCATTCCTCCGGCTCCAATGGTACCGCCATAGCCGCCGGCACCTCCATAGCCACCAGCCCCTCCATCTACCGCCGCAGACCCCTGATATGACTCGCTTCTGTTCACCGCCATCGTGCTTCCCTGGTATCCGGCGCCTGTACCGTATCCACCACCTGCAGCGCTTCCACCACCTGCAGCCAAAGCCGATTGAGATGATTTGAACGCATGGCTCTCGAAATGAGAACCACCACCAGCACCCGCTCCAGCTCCACCACCAGCGCCTGCTCCGGCTCCGGCACCAGCTCCTGCACCAGCTCCAGCATAAGCAGCTCCATTAACTACGGCGACCGACGTCTTTAGAGCGGCACCTGGAATTAATTGATAAAATCCAATTGTTGGAGGACTCATTCCATGAAGAAACACAAATCTTCAATGGCAATAAAAAGACATTACCTGCCCCGGCACCTGCAGCTCCGCCAGCGCCAGCAGCTGCACCTGCTTTCTGGTAGCCTAACACACCATCATGTCCCTTAACGAAGATGTAGCCGCCCCCGGCAGCAGGAGAAGAGATAGCCATGCCGCCACCACCGGCACCACCAGCACCTGCAGCACCGGGACATAAACACCATCCTGGTTTGCACTTGTAAAACGCCCACATCAGCGCGGTGCCGAGCAACAACAGGCCGAGAAGAACCCCAGCAACAACTCCGGCACCACCGCCTATTGGCAATATTCCAGCCCCAGCACCGGCTGCTGCGGTGTGTCCAGCTGCAACCGGAACACCAACAATGGGCATCAATTTTCCAAATCCACCTTTTCCAGCTACAGCACCGCCATCGCTGAGAGAAAAAAGTATTCATATTCATTTAAAAATCCACTGTCTACACGCGTGGTATCATGACTTTCATGTGCGTGTGTCACTCACCCTTTTGGCAAATAGAACAAATGTGGTGCAACGATTGCATCACCAACAATACCGGCGCCATTTGCCTGCGCCCAATCAATTACTCGTATGCCATTGTAATAAACACCTATGGAAAAAGTAATTCGCGTTTACGATGAAAAAAACTAAGACGAAAGATAGATAAATGATTTTTGTGTGGACTTTTCGATTGAATACTCTATAGTGAATATGTATAACCGGTGTTGTTTTACCAGCAACGATTCCGTTAAAACTGCCGTAGGTCTTTCCGTCCGCCCCTACGTATCCACCGACGTATATGTTTGACTGTCTTGCGAAGGCGGCCGCGCCGAGGTTAGTAGTAGAAGCTGCCGCGAAATTGTCGACGAGCATGCGCGCGTTCGTTCCGTCCCGATAGAATCGCACCACGTGGTACTTTCCGTCGTTGTATTTTATCGAAGATTCCATCAGTCGAGTTGTTATACCGTTCAACGAATATAAAAGAACTACATGTCCATCCTCCTGCAACAGCAAAACAGTTATATTCATTAACGATTATTGTATTAATCAATTTAGTTTATGTGTCATATATTTTGTTTATCATATGCTTTCATTCCCCGCTATTGTAACAGCCAAACAGTTTTGAAAGGATTTCTTTTCGATTAATGATAACATCTAAAGCAGTTTTACCATTTTGATTTCTAAAAAGTCATCATTCCCTGCGCCATCGATTTTCAGTAATGTGCCATCAGTCTGCCACGTCATGAATCCGAACGCAAGTCGATCCGACGTCGGTGAAGGTCGCCATTGGGCTGGATATGTATACGTCACTAGACCTGGACCGTTGTATTTTCCATATCTGTAACCTTCCGCCTCTGATGGTTAAGAAACAGATCAAAAAAGATAAATAACCAGTAACCGAAATCAATAGAAATATTGTGCTCGTGAAAAATATTTCAACTACGAGTAATGTTACCTTGTGTGCAAATCGCGCCAACAAATGACGTCATATTACAGTCACAATACGGGCCGCCCAGCGCATCGGTTACGCATGTTCCGTATCTTTGACAGAAAGGCGAACATGATCCTTTAACGAGAAAGAAAATATTCAGATATTCAATGGTTCTATCAGAATGTATGATTTTTCATATTTGCCTTAAAACAGAAAATAATATCTTACCCGTTATAGCTCCATCGCTGAAAATATACAAAAGGAGTGCACGGTACGATCATATACAAATAAATAATATCATTGTATCGATTATTATAACGTATCACTTGCAGGATGATAATTCTGTTTCGAGAAAAACTTACCCGAATAAATGGAACTTGTGCGGAGCGATGATCCAATCTCCCTGCGCCAGGTTGTTTCTTATTGCAATATCGTTCATACGGAGGCCATTGTAATATATTCCTAATTCGCAAGAATATATTTTAATATAATAATATATCTTAATTTCGTGTTGTAGGCAAAATATATCATCATACAAATGGTATAAAGATAGAATGAGTATTACTTAAAGACTTTCAAAGCATCCACCCTCTATATGTATTGAACTAAGGGCGTTTTGCCTTGCTTAATGGAAGATTGTTTGGATGAACCGGCACCGAATTTCCAATTATGTACTCCGATTTAAAAAAAAAACATTCTGTTAACTCGACCGCCCATCACACAACTATATCTGTACTTCGATTTCCGATTTCAGAATCAAACCCCCTGTTTCGCTCCCGGTAGGTGTGGTGGGTCTGTAAGGGACACTCAATCGAAAAATCAAACGAAATTTACCAACCAAATTAATAAATAACGGGGACAATCCCTATTTTAAGATCAAATAACATATTCTTTATACTGCATATACATATATGGTGAATAAATATTACCATTATTGTTATTATTATAAAAAGATATACGTATTTATATGTACCTGCTATGATGCCGTAAAAAGGGTTCATAATATCGCCGTTAGTATCCCTATAGCCACCGCTGTAGAAAACAGACTGCGACGGGAACGGCGTATTACCGATCCCGAAAATGGTTGATGGCTGACTGCTGTCAACGTAGAGTCTCGCATTTTCGTTGTCTCGGACGAATCTGACCACGTGATATAGGCCGTCGTTATATTTCTTGGAGGATTGTTCAAAGCGATGAACTCGGCCATTCAACTTGTACACGAGAACGACGTGGCCATTTTCCTAAAAAAAAAGAAAATAGCGGCAAACTTCAAAACAAGACTAAACAATTAATTTCATCGAATGTGTGTACAGCCCGGGCAAACTTCGAATAACGGAGTTAGTCCACTATTTGTGGACTAAGTAAAACTATGGACGTCTAGTTTATACGTCTATGGTTAGTTAGTTGAAACTATAGTCCAGAAATAGTCTACCACGAGATTGAGCTTGCTCGCTTTATCTCGGACCTACGTAAATCCATGATGCCCGACACTGTGAAATACGTTACGACTGAACTACAGTATAGAGCGTTGGTCTCCGACCACTAGACGACTAACTACGAAAACCGAAGTTCGCCCTGATTGTCTATTACTTTACCAGTTTTATTTCGATAGAGTCGCGCCCGTTCGCGCTCATCACTTTCGCGAGGGTACCATTCGGATGTCGGGTCATGAATCCGAAAGCTAAACGATCGCTTGTAGGCGATGGACGATATTGACTTGGATACGTGTACGTCATGATTCCTTTCGAGTTCTTCGATCCAAAATAGTAGCCTTCAGATTCTGTAAATATATCCATATAGACATTGCTTTAAAGCGTAAGTAGAACTGTACGGCAAGCGAGTCGAGACGTATCATTAAGACCAGCTTAGGTTATTCTGAAAAAAGTCGAAACCGGTGCCCACAGACTTCTTAAGCCCGGATTCTGGAAAGGGACTTCAATTCTACCTTCAGTACAATAGCCACCAATGTAGGACGTCATATTGCAGTCACAGTAGGAAATGCCGGCAGCAGTGACACAGGTACCAAACTGGGAGCAACTTGGAGAACATGTACCTAAATACATAAATGTAAATATTGTCATTGAACATCTAAATTGATGCGATAATAATCTAATATATAAGCATGCATATTGCGGTGATGTTATTGACTACACTAATGAAAGTATTCCAAGTAATCATACCATACATGTAATGTAAAATTCGTAATGGTAAAACTTGGCCCATAAATTAAGGTTTTGAATAAATTTCAGTAAAATATTGTATATCTTAATCTCTACATGTTCTTCGAATCGTAAGTTTTCTGTTTCAACCAATGACAAAAAAATATTGGTTCGCTTACCACCAGGCAGAGGCTGCGTGCTGAAATAAGAATATCAATTGGTTGTGAAAATTACCCTTAAATTCAGTAAAAACGGACGATTATGGACGTTGTATTTTCAATTGCTGGCAGTACTTACGGGGGAGGTAGTTTGAACAAATGAGGTGCTATACTCCACTGACCAGTGGGTAGTCGATTTGTAATACCGTAATCAATCATTCTCAATCCATTATAATATACACCTAGAAGAAAACGTTGAATAAACTCTTCAATGCATCTCTTTTGAACAGTAATATCTTCTGAAACACAAGTCGGTAAATTGGTAGATGATAAAAGGTTTACCCGCGACGATTCCGTCGAAATGGTCGACGATTTGTCCGTTTTTCATTTGACCGCCGATGTAGAATATATCCTGGTTCCTGAATTTTCCCAGTCCTGGGATTCCGTCGCCGGTTGGGATGGTCGCGGCCGGGTAGTTATCGACGTACAGACTGGCATCGGCTCCCTCCCTGACGAATCTGACCACGTGGTAGTTACCGTCGTTGTACAATTTACTCGATTCGGCCAGACGGCGTTTGAGCCCGTTAAGATGGTATATCAGAACCACGTGACCATTTTCCTGAATAATAAATCGTGGGAAACTTTATTGCATGCCATCATTGTTATATAAAGTATGTAATGGTGGCTATTTCAAGGAATCTGACGACAGCGCCATTGTTTCCTAAGATCGCCATTCTAACGATATCGTGTATACGATGGCAATGGAAACAGAAATTACCAGTTTGACCTCCATGAAGTTCGCTTTATTTTTGCCAACGAGTTTAACTAGCGTTCCGTCAGGTTGCCACGTCATGAAACCGAAAGCTAATCTATCCGACGAGTTTGTCGGCAAATTGCCGATTTGGTATCTGTATTCTTGAATTCCCTTGAGATCATTATCGCCCAGTCTATAGCCTTCCGCCTCTGCAAAACAAATTAAAATAGTAGAACCTAACATACATGGTACTGGGGAATAATCCTGACAGTGGAAGAAAATATTCGTTTAATGAAACTTTTCGCATACCTTCCGTGCATATTCTGCCAACGTATGAAGTCATGTTACAATCGCAAATGAAACTGGTATACCCGGCGTAACATCTTCCGAAGTTTTTACACGTTTCGGGAGTACAATAACCAAAACGTTCTGTGAAAATAATCCATCTATATTTTCCCGATTAGAACTGAATGCACATAAAATGATTATGCAAATGTCTTTGCGATGAAGTAGATTTTTTTAGTGTAACGTTATTCATTGTATCAACATCCGATTGAGCCGAAGACATGCCAGTGACCAGCTATCAAATTGGTAAATTTTTGCGATGCTTTTCACTGTACACCTTTGACTGATTTATAACACATGATTAGTGTTCTATTGGCAATATCAATGGGAAAATGATGTTTTGAAATTGATAAGTGCTTGAACAGCGTTTGATTCGAATCGGTGCAGAAATCGTGCGAATGAACTTGTGAAAGTGCAGAAATCAACCCCGAAACCAATCAAAAAAAATTGTTTAAACAATCACGTATAAAAACACCAGACCGTAGACATGCTTACGTTTAGAAATTGCAGGCAATGCATCTGTAAACGCGTAAGATAAAACAAAATTGAATAGAACGGTGATAGTATTATCTATTGGTATCGGCGCTGTAAAATCTCAACACTCCCTCTAAAAAAGCCTGCGGGATGTATATAATATAAGCACGAATAAACGAAATTCCGTAGAACTCACCTGTGCATCCTTTCACAACATTTTCACCATCATCGATCGCGTCATTAATCAAATCCGGCAGACGGCTGTTTATTTTCCACGTGGCGTAACAGCCGACCAGGCCTTTTTTAGACACGACCGCCGACGGCAACGACGCGTACCTGTTCGCCGGAACTCCGCCGACGAAGAAAGGTCCGTTCAGATGAAATTGCCCGTCACTTTGGTCAGGGTTAATCGTGGCCGTCGTCGCGTCCACGTGGATTATATGCCTGTTCAGACTAGGCACCGATAATTTCACTCTGTGCCACTGGTTATCGTTCAGTTTCGTGGCGGTGTTTATTTTCGTCGATTTCGGGCCCAAACCGCTGTCGAAAGCGTAGTGCAGATAACCGTTCACTAATTCCAAAGCGACGAAATGTCCGTGAGGATTACCGCTGGTGAAGGCGATGAGGCCGTTTTCGTGTTTGGTTTTGAAAAGGAATGACAGTTTCATCTTTTCCCTGGAGCCCATTCCTTCCAGTTCGATGAACGTTTGCGGCGACCGGACGGTGATTGGCAATATCACGAACAGACCTCCCTCGTCGTGGTGCCCGGCAGTTCCGTCGATGTTTACGCCGCCGTCCGTGCCGATCAGTTCGAAATATTTCGAACCGTCGAATATAACGTTGCTCATTTCGCCGATATAGTTTCGATAACCGAACGGCGGTTTTATACCCTGCCCGTACGTTCCGAAGTTCACATTTTGAATTATGAATTCGAAGTCTTGCTTCGGAATATCACCTGAAAAATATTAACATTGGATTATCAGTTGTGTTGTCAGTTCTGTTTCAGTCAAAATGATGAAAACGCTATCGATGCAGGTTTTTGCGGTGACTGATTCGGGCCATACTAAAAGTTTTTCAGTACGGCTATACGGCACGATAAATTTTTTTAAGGAATTCTCGCACGAAAAAAACTGTAAGTTTTGAATTCGCACGAGAAAACAAAAAAAAATTGAATTCTCGAACGAGAAGACCAAACTGTTTTATTTCTCGCACACAAAAAAACCAAACTTGTAGAAATCTTAATTTTATCGTGCGTCTGGTCGGGTAGGAAATCTTTTCTGTATGGCCCGTATCAAACCATAGGGTTTGTGCTTGGATCCAATGATTTGTGACCGTAGCCTATAGCCAGAGGCACGAGGTGTGAAAACGAAAAACAAATTGATGCATTCTCTTGTTTCTTTGGCTTTCTGTTGGAAACGTGTTTTTCGACTGCAGTGCGTGTCCGCCTTTATCACAATTTATATTTTGTAGAAATCGAGGCTCCTGCATAGCGTATATTGCAGGGTTTTGAACGAGTTATCTTACTAGTAACGGGTACACCGTCGTCCACCCAAGCTTGCAACTGGTCCGCTCTTCGACGTATGTGCAACGTGTGCCATCGGTCATCGTTTATGTTGTTGCCAACACGAATAATCTAGATGGGTGAAAATGAAAATAATGTCCGTGATTTATTTCGTTTTAGTTGGAATGAGAATATTCATGCAGTGTTCACCAATTAATAACCAATGCTTCTGTAGGATACCATTTCAACGTGAATTCAACATATTCTTTTTCATGTATACATTCAAAGTGTGTATGTTTGAATACTCGGCTCAACCTAAAGCCAATTTCCAATTGCTTTGAGTACGGATTTTTCAAGATAAACATGGGAGGGCGAAGGGAAAAAATGTTCAATTCTTATTATAGGAGTTTAAAAAAGGAAGGGAGCAGGAAAAAAATAAAAATGAATTTTTGAATTATTTGGGTATTTTCAACATGAAACCATGAAAGGACTGCAGAAAAAATAGAAATGCTGTGAAGGTTATGATGAATTTTTTTCAAATGATCTTGAGATTGAAAATTAAGATGAACATGACTTTTACAAGTGATTGAAAATCAAGACGGGCATAACGAAAAGATTCTTTTCTTTGTATTGGAAAAACTGTGATGAAAACACGAAGGACAAAAAAGATTTTCATAGAGTAATTTTTGCCGAATATTGGGAGGCGGATCCGTACTCCGAGTAATTAAAAAAGCCGAACTGGTGATATTCGTAAAACATATTACCCTTTGTCCGTCGCGAACTTTTGCTGTAATCTTCGCCTTGCCCTCTTCTATTTCGCTCTTGAGCATGTGTTGTCCATCGGGAGACTGGGTAAGGAAGAGTACGGTATTGTCCAGTGGGGTTTTAAACCTGATCGAGAGATCGTTGACGTGTCTGGTGTGGTACGGATGTGGATAGGTAACTCTCACCCACTGTGTACCGTCGAATCGTCGGATTGGTGCAACTGAGAAATTCGAAAAAAAACGACAAGTCATTTATCATAACGAATAAACGAGCAGATACATATATTGACCGGGACGATCAAAATCCAAAATTTAAGAATTACAGAACGTTTCTTAAGGAAGTTAAACTTATATGTAGAAATTTGAATATTCTCGGTGTTCGCAACTGACACATATCGCGACTTAATATGCAAATATATGACTGATTATGCAAATATATGTATGTAGATGTTCAGTTAGAAATGTTTGCCAGGACAAAATCGTTTATCGGGACTTTTTACCAGATTTTCTTTTTAAGAATAAATAGAAAGTATTGAAGTTAACGGAACCTTACCATCTTTACATTTGAATCCGGTGTACGGAGTGTCACGACAATCGCATACGAACGAGTTGTACCGGTCCAAACAATTACCATTAAAACAATCATCCGTGTGACCGCAATAGAGACCCGGCATATTACACGTCGAACCGATACTAATTCCCGAGGTAGCGTGAGATTCTTCGAAGTTTGCGCTCACGCCGTTGATTTTCGGATCGAGAATGCACCCGATGAATCCTTTTCTGCCCCATAGCTTCCACGGCAAAACGGACGGGTTATCGATACCGCCGATGTACATGAACGAACCCAGATTAAGATTCGGGTCGTTGCCGGGCACGTCGACCTGGTGAGATTGTTCGTCGACGACTACCAGGAACGATTTGCCGCTCTTTTCGATGTGAACGTCGTGGAATAGTCCGTCATTAACGCGCCTAGTGCCTAACATCTGACGTACCGTTCCTTGTCCGTGATTGGCCAGCAAATACAACTGACCGTCGTACACTTCCAGAGCGATAAAATCTTGGTAGCCGAGCGGCGCTCCGTTGAAAAGCAACAACCCGTTCGGTTCGGGAGTTTTGAATTTGAACTCTACCGATCCGGTCGGGTGCGTGTTCCATTTAGGAAGACGGACGTACGATTCGCGTGTACGAAATGTGATCGTTTTTGGTCTGGATGGAAGTGTCGGTGGCGCGGTCACGGTGACCGGATCTTTCGTGATAATCGATGCGGTCGGGCCTGGTCCGCCGCCGTCTGTTGTAGTCACCGATATTGTGGGTTTGACGACGATGTATTTCGGAACGGTTTCGCGCGTGATGTCGACGATTACGTTGATTTGAGGCTTCGTCGATTGACCACTCTGAACTATAGCCTAGAAATACATCGAAAACATGAAAAGAACAAAATGTTTTCTTCACCTTAAAGATACAATATTGATAACAATAATAGTAATATCGATAATTATCATCTATTATTACTATTATTGCTATCAGTATTATTACTACTATCAATATTATAATTCTTAGTGTATTTAACATTACTAATGAATATTATAGTATCATTGATATTCATTATCACATATATTATAAAGCAACATATGTATCGATTTGTATTGCACCTTGCACATAATGCAACTCCTACAATGTACAATAATCTAGTGTAAGACATGAAGAAAATGAAATTATATTATATCATATTATATACACATTTATCATTTGTGGAATACAATATTCGTGTCGCACAACTTACGGATTTAATTTCTCCGTAGAAATTATTGTAGACTTCGTAGTTGGTGTTCTGCGATGGATTTGGAGTACCGCATATGTAAATTTGGCCATCATTTAATATGTAGAAATCATAGTTCAAACGTTCCTCGGATTGATATCCGTCGTCGACCGTAACTGTCAACTATCAAGAAAAAGAACATTCGTGGATTTTGTATTCCTTTCGATTAAAATGATTCGGGATTAATCGGTTTCAATAGATTACCAAACGGGCTCTTTTCTGAACGAGAACTTTGTGCCATCGGCCATCGTCGAGTCTAGGGGTTCCGATCTGTTTTGTTATGCTTTGTCTATTCAGACCAACATCGTAATCGAGGTTGACAACTATGAGTCCAGCCTGAAATAAGATTTTCAAAAATACAACAAATTAAAACAGACTTTTTCGGAAATTTAGATTCTGGAGATTTTTTTAATTTTGTTTTGTAAGGTTACCTTTAATCTTATGAACATTTTACCACGGCTGTTTTCAGTAAACCACAGTAAACCGTCCGATTGGGTAGCTTTGAATTCTAGGCTTACTTCTTCATTCGCGTTCAAATACCTATCCATTTCGTCGACGTTGTATTTCACCCAACCTTGACCTCCGGGACAATTGAGTATAGGCGGGGACGTTTGCGGCCTGGGAGTGGTGCTAACTTCCTCGCACACTTTCTCCGGTATCAAATTAAGCGCCATCAACCTTGACCTTCTCGTGTTCCACGTGTTGAAATCGTCCAATATGAAGTTCGCGTAGCGCGCGCTGTTGCGGAATGAGTTCGGTCGACCGACGTAAAACCTCCACCCGTTTTCGCTGATACCGTAATGACTAGTCGGGTATCGAGCCTGTCCCGTCTTTATACAATTCACGAACATCGAAACGCCTTCGTTTTTGTTCCAGGTCAATTCGACGAGATGCCATTTGTTTGTTTGCAGCGGTTTAGACGAGGCGGTCCATTTCTTATCGGGCGTCTTGATCGTTCCTTCCAATCGGCCATTTTTGTAGACCAGATCTAACGATTTACTCGATACGTAATGCGAATTTTCGCGATTGTCCATCGGATACACCCAGGCCCGCACGGTAAACCCGTCTTTGCAGTTTCTCAACAAGTCTCCTTTACACATGAAACGGTCTCCGAAGTCGATGTATTGGTCGATTCCGTTTAGTTTTATGCCTTTACCATTTCGCGATGGAACCAACGGTGGTTGGCCGTAAATGTAGCCGGTAGTTCCCGAGTTACTATCGATCAACCTATTGCCGCGTTGTATGTTTTCGAATCGGAACAGATTTTCCGAGACAACTGAAAATAAAAATTTCCTTCAATTAGTTTCGCTTTAATTTTCAGACATTTTAGAATTTCACAAAACTTCTTACTATTTCTGCATCGAATATTGAAAATAGTAAATGTTGATATTGATATAATAGATTTTACATTATACTTTAATCTTAATCGTGAACAGGAGAATTTCCTGATCGTTAGGCTAATATAGACATTAAGAGTACCATTGATTAGATAGTAAATAGCTTGATTGTAAACAAAAATGTGTTGAAGCATTTTATTTAAAAAAATCATTTAGCCAGACGAACAAGTGCTGGGCTACTGAACTCAGTAGATGTCTATTCGCTGTAGCGATAAGTGATATATTGTGCAGATTGAATGAAAGCGTTCGGAAGAAAAAATGTTGCATTTTTTGTTGAGCGTATTTTCAAATATTTTGCTTTGAAGGCCATCGATAAATCACATCCGCAAATCATACACAGTAAACCTTACTCAAACCAGGATCTATGAGAAAAACGATGTAAGTGGACTACCATGTTTGTAGTCTCAATAATAAGTAGAACCAATACGTGAAATGTGAGGGGTATCTTCTTTATTACACATCAAATCGTTTCGGCCTAAAACCTTTATCAACTGAGTTGAATATGACAGTTAATACGAATAAGTTAATACCATCAATTAAATTGGTAAAGGCTTTAAGGCCGAAACGCTCGATTTGGAATTAAGAAGATGTACCTCACATTTCACATATTGTCTCTACTTATTGAACTACTTGGAGGCGAGGGCGGATCGACTCAATCGCTTTTTCATTAGTCTCGATAATGGCCAACTTTAGTTATTCATACATCTTTCGACTCGGGACAAAATTCATTGAAGCCGATTTGCCAGAACGAAGCAAGATTTACTGTAATATATTTGCATTTTTACTTTTAGAGGTTACCAAGTTAAAAAATAGCGCATGCTGAAAAGCAACAGTATGAGATAACACCTATCACCAGATGTGTTAACCAGCAAGGCAACTAATACTAAATCCAAAACAAAAACTAGAAACCAGAAACGACCAACTAAATAGGGCGAACTAAACTACTATGAATTCAAAATCATGCAACGAATCAATGATTTGTGCGGCTGGTCACAGGAAGGGCAGAGAGCAGAGGTGGAAATTAGCATGAAATATTTTCTTGAAAGATGGTATGGTATAGCTGATATCAAATGGGAACGGAGCAGGGTTGCTAGGACAAATTGGCAGTCGGTGTGACCGTAGAAAGTGCATGATTTTAGCGATGCATTTTGCAGTAACATTTGATACCGTATGGACCACCGGGCCTGTCTCCTTCGTCCACATCAACGCTTATGTTGATCTTTCCGGATGGATTTCTGCCGCTCTGGAACGGGGGCAGAACAACGGAACCCGCTGGAAAAGTGGTCGGCGCTAGAAATATAGACACAATCATTCAACTCAGAATTACACGTCACTAAAGTTCTTCTGTTTTGTCTGTAGTTTTGCTCTACTTCAAATAAGACTCGTTCGAGTGAATCGAAAATATAGCTATCAATATTTTACTCAATTCCATCGGCTGAAATAGAACTTAGATTATTGTACATCTTATCATATCGGGTGCATATACTTATTAAAGGCACGTCGTCACCTGAAACAAATCCGTACATAGCAAGCGTAACAGACAATTCTCAGAGACAGGAAACACATATACACAATTTAAGAGAATAGGCAGATACGAGAAAATGCACATTTCACATCAAAGTGTTCGTAGTCGTGTTACATTCCAATGTTGGTATACGTTTAGGTCTATATCTGACATATGCTAGTTTGCTATTATTCAAAATATCGTCATGATTTTTAAGAATTTTTGTGATTTCACAAGAATGTAACCCTTTTGAAAATATACTTATTGGAATGTAACAAAAATACTTCATTAAGAGAATCATTTCTTGTCAAAACCCTAAAACGACGAAACCGAAATCTCGAATACAGATGAAGCGAAAGTGTACTAAGCCCGTCACGCCATAGAATAGCCATCATTTTAGCTTCGAAACGGCCAGGAGTAGGCGCACAGGTAGAATTGTTGCAGTTTTAAGATGCTCGAAATTCCTATTCGATTGGAGCTTGGAAATAAAGCATACACGCGCTGCAAGAGAAATAGATTGCCTTCGATACAACGATGTAACCTCGGTTACTCACGTCAGAGAATGAATGAGTTCCATCCATCAAAGAAAAACCGGAATAGGAAAAATGTAGGATAACTGATTTTGAGTAAATTGAAATAAAACCTTGAAGACGCTTCAATGCTGTAATTTCAATTTCAATAAAAATTTTTTATAGATTTTCGTCAAAATCAGCCACCATAGTAAATGAATAACGAATTGTTTTCTCCAAAAGATAGAGGTATATAGTTCCTGATAAAAGACCGAGATTCAACAAACAATCGCAAAGAATTCCAATGTTAATTTCATTTCGACTCGAATCAAGACATGCTTCAAACATCTTAGATCTGGATGCGTTCGTCATTACCTGGTTTGTACGTGGACGCAGGTGTGGTCTGTCTATCTAGCCCTAGAGCGTCTTTAAAAGCAATGGAAACTGATGTTGAACGTTATATTCCTTTATAGATATGCATTTTGTATATTTACTAAAACGGCCGTTACTTAGCTATGTTAGAATACATTTTGTTAGATTCTTAATCATTATATTGCAGAATATTGCATCGTAATGATAATGTTTCGCGTATCGCCTATATGTGAATTTAAGTGAGAGCAAACACGTATATACGTCATGGTTAGAAGCCTAGAGCGGCTCACCTGGATTATCGATAAAAATTCCAGGGGATGTTGACGGAATTTTCGTTGTTCGCCGACCGAGTCCTACAGGGCCTAATAATAAAATAGCATGATTCGCGCATGAGTAATTTGAAATTGTTTTCAATAACCGTTTTTAGTGTTCTATGATTCAATTGGATTGCCAACTAGGCCGCCAGATGTCGTCTTTTAGTGTCAGGTCCAACAGAATATAGTATTGTATTAGATGTATTTGAAACTTTACTTCGTTACTTAAACATTTTTTTCGATGTCTAATGATGGTATTACCTGGATTACCAATAAAGATGCCAGGAGTCGTAGTTTTAGCGTTAGGTCTATTAAGTCCAACAGGGCCTAAAGAAATAGTAATGGCAATATGTAAATTACTCTGTGGAATAAGATGCTTTACTGGTAATAGAAAAAATGACGTAATATTTGGATTACCAATGAAAGAACGAGGCGTCGTTGATTTAGCATTGGGTCTATTTAAGCCAACGGGACCTACGTAAATCAAAGGACTCATAATGATGATATAATTATTCACTTTGAATAAACAAGGCCACCAGATGTTGTCTTAGTGTCCAATAGGACCTAACATCAGGAAATAGCTATGTTTTTGATGTAATTCTAAACTTTACTTTACAAGATTACTTATTCGGAGCCTAATGATGGTATTACCTAGATTACCAATAGAAGTGCCAGGAGTCGTTGTTTTAGCGTTAGGTCTATTAAGTCCAACGGGGCCTAGCAACAAAACAGCATGGTATTTGTGTATTCAAAAATGATCGTCGAAAAATTCATTTTATAAATGGTGACACCGAAAATGGCGCAATACCTGGGTTACCAATAAAGATGCCAGGAGTCGTTGTTTTCGCGTGAGGTCTATTCAGTCCAATGGGGCCTATATCAGAGCAATCGATGAATATGATAATGTACTCGAAAACAATTGTTTAATTTGTACAGATTTATTAATCTAGCATGGCATATGACTAAATACCTGGATTACCAATAAACGAAGCAGGAGTTGTTGTTTTGGTATAAGGTCTGTTCAGTCCAACAGGACCTAAAGAAATAGTAATGGCCATATTAGAATAACTCTATAAATGTAGAATAAGTCTTTGAAACACATTTTACTAGAAATAGTAGCGAAAAAATGATTTTACTATTAATGAAAAAAATGACGTAATACCTGGGTTACCAATAGAGGTGCCAGGAGTTGTTTTCGCGTGAGATCTATTCACTCCAACAGGACCTATCAGAGCAATGGATGAATATGGTAAAGTACTTGAAAACAATTGTTTAAATAGTACAGATTTATCTATCATGGCATATCACTAGATACCTGGATTACCAATAAAAGAACTAGGAGTTTTTGATCTAGCATTAGGGCTATTTTAGTCCGACGGGACCTTGTATTTTCTTTAAAACGAGTGTGTAGTTTTTATTCTAGAGGGGTACATAGTAACTGACCTGGCCTCCCGATGAAAGGTTTAATCGTGGTTGCGCTGCTATCGGGCGGGTAACGGGAAGTTGTAGTCGTGCGCCTACCCAGTCCTATAGGGCCTATTGTGACAACATCAAAAACAAATACATCAACAGGTAATGATTTTTATAATAAAATAAACACCGAAATATTTTCCGATAATGTTCCACGAGTTCTTGGAAGCCTTAGTTATCAGTATAACCATTCATAAAACACTCTATCCGCGTTGTGACGATAATATAAGGAGAATCAGAAAAATGATAACGAAAAAAATTCTAATCCGAAAATGTTTCCTTTTGAGTTAGTTGTTTATTCGACATTTCGACTTTATTCTGATGGAGCATTCCTGAAGATGTAGGATATAGTCGAAACGTCGAATAAACTACGAGCTCAGGGAAACATTTTCAGACTTGTATTTTTTTCGTTATCATTTTTGGATTCCCTTTATACTCAGTTATCAGTCATTCGCTATATTCTACAAATAATATCATATCTTTCAATTTACATTTCGGGTAATGTTTAGAGTTATACGGAAGCCCAGCGCGGCGACAACAAATTTCTCAATATTGTAAATTTCACGTCATCTCGACTTAGCTGGACTTCCCTAACGACAGGAGCCACACAATTGATTAAACAAGATGAACGATATAATCAAAGTAATTTCTTCCTTCAATGTATCAATTGCTCATGCATAAAAAGGTAAATGCTTGAATATAAAGAAATATATATATATATATAATCATCGTAAAGATCGTTAAGGTTGAAATAAACCGCGCATCATTGTCATATAAAGATAATTGTTTCGACATTCAGAATATGATTTAATTTACATGCCACTGACCGAGATATGAATATATTGAGACCCACATTCTATATTCGAACTATATAGTATAGTAATACATAGCAACGTATTTCCTGTGAAAACGAATACACAGACCCTGCTTACCTAGACCTTATATTAGGACCAAATATTCTTAGGTACATAATTTCAATTATGGAATGTATTTCTGAGATATATTTTACCGTCTTAGAATTATCCTAATTATACAGAGTCTGGTAATATTTCCTATCGAAGCCTTTGCTCTGATGACATGCATAGTATATACATATCATATCAAGTAATGAAATAAACGGGTTTAGAGACGAAGCATGTTTAAATATCACGTATCCGTATTTTCAGCAGAGAAAAAGATCTCAATCACCGTTCTTGATGCGACCTTGAATAGTTCATTTACGCCAAATACCGTTAAAACTTACATTTCACCGTTTCGCGCATGCATGAAAGGATATTGAATATTGGATAGCGTTTTGATAAGTTCGCGTTCTACGTATGTACTTGTTCATATATCATATTTTATTGAAAAAAAAAGTAAACAATATATTGGAGGATATATCGATAGTTTCAGTGAATAGAGAGAGTATAATGATGGAGTAAAGCGAGGAATACATGCTGCTTGGCTGCCCCGAGAGCGGTCGCCCCCACCGGAATTTGCGCCAACAGCTTACCTGGCCTACCGCGGGATGATTGTGTTGTTCCGGTTGTTTTACCGGAAGTACTAACGGGGCTTTCGGTCGTACGACCAAGAATTACATCATCTACGTAACAACAAAATCATTGCGCAACCACAGATTAGTAAGGCTACCATATTGATGCTATCAAACCGAAAGTCCCTACACGCATTTTAGAGGAAAATAAATTTATTGAAAAAACTCCGGAAAAGAAACGTTTAGACGGTAACCAAGAGGCAATAATACGACAGTTCGTATATATCACCAGATGATCTAAACAAAAAGAATTTATACTACGAGCTTCAAAAATGTATTTCATATAGTGCCTACCTTCTTTGATTAGATTATGAGCCACGAGGTGACTCCTAGGTGCGAACCAATACGACATTTCATCAAAGGTGCCTCTGTAATATTTCCTGTCCGTCATATCTGCTCCGCGACCGATATAGACCTTGTGGTCTTTCGTTCTGCGGCCAGGATAATGTTGATAGTTGGCGGCAGACGAGACTTTATTATTGTTGATATAAAGTTGCAGACCCTTTTCCGGATGCCACGTCGCGTCGACCTTCTGCCATCGATTGGCGACGAAGGCGTTCGTGCTTGTCGTCCACACCTTGTCTTCGAGATAAAATTTAGCGTTCAGTTTACCGTTTTCGTAGTAAAGTTCGTAGTCGTCTGCGTACAAAAGGGTAGTTTTTTCACGAAGCGTGTCCGGTCTGAAGTACACCGAATACGTAAGACCGTGGGAACATACGCCGAGATTTCCGACGCAAGATTTCGATTGGTCACCCAAGTCGACATATTGGCTTCCTCCGTCCAGATGGATTGCATTGCCTTGCTGGAAAAACACGAGGTTTGTACATGTAAGCAAACCGTAGTGTCTCCCCCACGACATATATAGATGTAGATAGATCTACTTTTTTTTCTAATCCGACCCTCTATTGCCTAAACAACTCACCTGGCCTGGAATCAAACCGGCTCCGTTATGAAGAGTAATGATAAAGTCTGGATGGGAAATGAGTTCACCATCTCGCCTCTCAAACGGTATATTTCTATGTTCAACGTCGCCTAGAAATGAAAAAAAAAACTATTCTTGCGGAACTTTTTGTATCGATATGTATGGATTGTTTTGAGATTAATTTCTGCTCCTTTTTAACTGAAATTCCATGTTAGGAGCTACAAATTTTAGACTTAGACTAATCGGAATGTATTCTTAAGAAATTTTCGTTCCTGTATGTTAATTTGAAAATCGTATTTGCTACTGAAAGAGAATATCACCTGCAACTTTCCGAACCTGAAAAACAACTCGTCCGTATAATAGATAAAGCATGCATCTTTGCGTTGTTAAGATAGTTATTTTAAAGCTGGCATTCCGATATACATGTCAGAGGCTGTTGGCATAGCCTACTTCAACTGAACTATGATTATACTTTTTCCTATCAGACAGTTTGTAAAATCGATGTGCGATATAAGTTCGGCGGACACTTTCCCGGTTTTACCTGTTCTGTTTAAAAAGGCAGAACCGGATGCACGGGGGGGGGCATTTACCGCATTATGATGTAGTCGATTATGCATGGTTAGATGGGGTTGGCTTGCCTAGTGTGGATACGTTGGGCGTTGTAGTCCAGGAGCAACTCACTCGGGAGTGAATTGCTCCTGGACTATTGCCGGCAATACGTCGAAAACCGGGAAATTGCAACGGGCTTTAGAACTGTCAAGTAGTCAGATTCTGACATGTACTCCGATAGATCAGGCAGGTCGACAAGCGTCAAAGATTAAAAGCACAAAAGTTCTGTATTTACCATACAAACATACGAGGCTTTACTATATATTTTTCTTATCATTGCAAACAAATCTTACACGTATAAAGTTTTTTTAGTGAGCGAAATCTTCATATAGAATTACAAAACAAACGACATCAGTGGTAAAAACTTGTGAAGAAACAAATTAAATACGTGATCTGATCAATCACTTCATGCTTAACTTAATATGTTTACAAAAACAAAACACGTTTCTAGCTAGATAGACGCGAGATAATAGTTTATGTACACAAGTATAATCATGGATTGCTTTTGATTTCGCTGCTGTATTAGAAAAGCTGTGTTGCGAAGCTATAAGATTTAAAAGTTGTTCGTTTGGTTTAGCGTTAAATAGTCTAAACACTATAAACCGAGGCACGGGTTGCGAGAGGATTATACATTATTCAAGCTCGCATTTTACCTCTCAATAGCCAACCGTGGGCTATAAGTTCTTCCCTTCGACCGTACCAAAATTCGGTATCATCGAAATAGGCGTCGGCGTATCGGAATTTGCCGTCGTACGTATCGCGCCTATTCGCTCGTCCCATATAGAAATGATCGATTGTACTGGACGGAATACTGGCAAAATTCTGAGATCGGCCGTGGTCGACCAAAGCGTTATTGATGTAAAAATTCAGGTCCGTTTCGCGATGCCACGACAGTTCGACTAGATACCATCGATCGGGGACTAAATTCGGATAGGAGACGCGCCACGTCTTGCCGGGGACGGTCACGGTACCGTGTAGCATGCCGTCTTTGTAGAACAGCGTGATTCCCTTGTTTCGACCGCTCGAAAAATAATACATATTGTCACCGAATTTTCGAAACTTCAACCAGGTAGCAAAGGTAAACCCGTGGTCGCAGTATTGGGCATTTCCTAAGCATATCGTGTCGTGTTGACCCATGTCTATGTACTGTTTGTTACCGTTCAGTAATACGGCATTTCCGAAATTTCCAGAAACGACCTTAGGAGTTCCGTACACTAATATTTGAAGTGATGGGTTGGTTAATCGGTTTCCTGCTATTCTATCCATGTATATGTTGTAGCTTTGCGGTATTCCTGAAAATTCCATTGGACAATAACATTGAAACAACGCCTGTGTACGCATTAAGATATTAAGTGTTTCAAGAAAATGGAAAATGAGATATCGTTTGATTGGAATTAGTTATTAACCTCACCCCTAAGAATGTATCCGAACGCCATCAGATAGCGTCTGTCCCCGTACCAATAGGATACATCATCTAGAATGACGTCACCATAATTTCTGTTGATCATATCGACATTTCCGCGACCGAAATAGAAGCGATTAAGATCCGGCCGGAAGCTATGACTTGCGCTCGATTTTCGTTCGACGAACGAACCCGTCTGCGATACCAGCTCCAGGTTCAAATACAACTCCAGACCGGTATCCGGGCGCCAGCTTATTTCCAGATAATACCACTTCCTACGAATCAGTCCAGGTGTGGCTAGAGACCATATTCGCCTGGTCGTGGAAGCCATTACGTGTAGCCGCTGGGACACGTACTGCAGCGTTAGGCCGTTATCTCCAGTTGAAAATATGTACGTATTATCTTCCAGTTTCATCATTCTCAGCCACAACGAAATCGTCATACCGTGACGACATTTATCGAGATTACCCAGACACGAATCGTGTTCGCCTAAATCGGCGTACTGGCCAGCTCCGTTGAGTCGAAGTCCTCCCCAGATTTTACCGCGCGTGATTGCAGGTATCGGGCTACCGTGTACGTTCATTACAAATTTCGGATGGATAATTCTTCTGCTTCGGATGTAATCCATTCCGAAATATTGTTTTACCGGTTTTCCTAATATGTAATTTCAAAGATTAGAGTAAAACAGGAGAGATCGAAAGGATTTCAGTTAATTGATAAAGTGTGCTCTGACCCCGCCATACCAATACGGTGACGGATGATATCAACCTATTTTACTAAAAATGATTTGATATAATATAATTGCAATATAATAGCGCATAATTGTGATATAAAATGATAATAATGATTATGAATTATTATGACGAGCCATGCATTTATACTTTCGACAAACACAGGTATAGAATTTATAATTCGTACATATTTTCTAAATATTTCATAGCCGCCGCATTATTGCGCATTACATTTTTCACCTCACCTCTCAGGATGAAATCCGTCCAAATCAATGTCCGGCGATCGCCGTACCAAATTTCCAACTCGTCGACCAAAATACTAGTGTAGATATATGGACTTACGGGTGAACGACCTATCCAGAAATTTTTGCCCTCGCCTTTATTGGGGGTAATGTCGAATACCCTCTTGTAAACGACTTTGTTTAGATCCATATAAAGCGATATACCAGCAGTTCTCGTCCAGGAAAGCTCTGCGAAGTGCCACTTTCCGATTTCGATTCCGTCGCTCTCGATACACCAGATACGGTCTCCTTCCTGAAAACGAGCGACCAGTTTGCCATTTTTGATATACAAGCTAAACCCGTTCGGACCGGACGATAGAATGTAGTGCTCATCCTCCAGTTTAGCCACCGAGATCCAGAGCGACACGTATATGCCGAATTTGCACGTGCTGATATTGCCGATACATCGTTTAGACTGGTCGCCGAGGTTGACATATTGGTTTTGACCGCTTAACGCCAACGCTTTACGAATTTTACCGTCGACGAGATGAGGTCGGCCGTAGGTAATTCCGGCTAAGAATTGCGAATCTAGTTTTATTCCTTCTAAGACGTCCATGGACAAACGAAAACGGGAAAAGGGACCTGGAATTGATGTTTATAGAATAGGACTCATTATACATTATGTTACATTGCATTAAACGCCAGAATTATCCTCATTTCCAGCTACTGGTGAACAAAAATTGCATGCTTTTTTAATCAAACCAATTCAATCAATAGTCAACGATATCCATGCGTTCCTGCACTACAAGGGGTACGGGGTTAGTAGGTATTTTTCTACGTCTTACGTACATACGCATTCGTATTACATCTAAGTATATCATTGTTTTAGCAAACATAAATCCAATTCTATAAATAAACCCATAATTCCTCATAGAATAAAAACAATCACACAGAAAGTTACTCCAATCCATGCTGTTGCGTACGAATAATGAAAAATGATCTAAGTTTTTTTTTTATTATTCTTTTTTCATTTTCTTCGTCGGGACATTGGGTACTTACCATTCTCACGTATTTCTTCCAGCGTTTTATACTGTGACCAGAAATTGAACTCGTCTACGAGCAAATGACCAGTAGATGGGGGCGTCGAACCGTCGTTCGGGCGCCCGAGGTAGAACTCATTAAACTTGTCACCCACTAAACTACTCAAGCGTGTGACCGAGGCTTTCGAGTGGCCGGCTTCTTTTCCATTTATGTACAACTTCACGCCGTCCTTTTCGCGCCAGGTCGTCGCGACGTGGTACCAGCGATCCGGCTGGACGTTGTTCGACGATACGCGCCACTCTCTGCCGTTCTTTTTACGGAAAACGAACGCCAGTTGGCCCTTTTTGTAAGTCATCGCAACGCCATGGGAGTACGGGGTGTGACCACCGTTGGAGAGGTATACTTTTTCTTGATCACTTGGATTTTTAAATTTCAACCACATGTCCATCGTATATCCTTCGGAAAGATAAGAATACATGCGAAAATTATAAAATGATTGATGAATATATTTCGAACATAGAATAACTTAAAGATATCTACTTATATGAAGTAATAAATTGAAAAACAAATTCGGTGGATCGTTTAAGTTTCTGGGCATCAAATATTCCACATACCTTTGTCACATTTATCCAAGTCGCCAAAACATTCGTAACGTTGTCCGGGGCCGGCGAGTCGGACGTAACTGACCCGTCCATCGAGTTTGATGGCGTTGCCCGATACTCCACGCACCAGTACAGCCGTTCCTTTTACACTAGCATCGAGACCGGAGGGATTCACCAAAGTCGAACCCAAAACCAAATCGAACGGCAAGTTATAATGCGTTGTTCCACCTGAAAATAGCGTAGCAATTGAGAAATCGTTTTCTGAACTCAATCACTGCAAAAGTAGACTCGGCGATTTTAGGCTATTTATTTAGCCTGAACTTTTGGAGCCCTCCCTCGCTCCAGCATTCGATTCGTCCATTATATTCCCCGGACGAAGTCGGTTGGATATTGAGGTTTTTGCTGTACCCTCGTAACCTCGATAGCTCAAAAATCGGTAGTGAAAAATCCTTACATTTTAAGCAGGTGTGTGGCGACATGAAGACGAACCCTTTTTAATTTCAAGGTAATCGCATGATTATGAAGGTAATCACATTCCGTTTAGCTGGCATAATACTGTGAATGTATGTTATGTAGAGCATTGATATTACACGTGAGAATGTTAGATGAAATTATCTATCGTTAACTGAATCTAGGTAATGATGCCATCCAAGGTGGCTGACTGGTGGCCATCTTTAATTCCGAACATGTAAATTTTGTCCTATAACCGTGAATGTATTCTTATTGAGCTATCTTGTGAACTTTTCTGGGAATTACGGATGAGAAACTAAATTTGCATAGAAATTTTTGTGGTTTTTGAATCGATCATTCACTGTAAATTATTCATTGATGAAAAGGGATGTTGATGCCGGCCTGAGTTTGAGGGGTTATTCTGGGGATGTCCTGGAAATATACTAATTGTGTTCGCAGGGCGAACGTGAAACTCCAGTTTGTTGACCTGTATCTAATACAATTTACAAATTACGTTAAGTAGATATTATGAAAACCATACAAATTCCAGTTTGTTTGATGAAAGATCGCTTTGATACAACGTTTGCTTTTCCTATTCATTGCATGGTTCTTTTATGAAATTCGAAAGGAAATTAATATATTAAACCAGCCAGTCGTTTTTTAAAAGAGAAATCCACTTCGATGATTAATACGCTTAACCCACATTGACACTAGCTCAATAGATCAATTAATCTCACACGCAAATCACGTCATTATTATGCATATGAACGTCCGCCTGATTTCATTTATAAGAGGCTTAAACAATCGCAAAATTTCTTTTGTGTACGCATAAATAAAAAGACCTATTTTCCCATACAACTAAGACTTGTAAAAAGAAAGAATCGAGGAACAATTATAGGTCGTTTGATCGTAACTTCAAGAGCCAAACTTAAAAAATGTCACTCTAAACCAGGTAGATGACACGAATTAAGAAATCAATCATCGTATGATCCTAATCTTTGAAGTCTTTGAACTTAATGATTTTATAAGGAAAGTAATCGTGGAGATCTCATCAATATGATACGCTTATACCACCATGATTAACGCTGTGTATTGATATCAAACAAAACCGGCTGTGAAAAGCAGGTGCACCGAACAACTCTTCACTCGACATACATATCCAGTAAAAATACATATCCATCGATATAGATGATCGTGTACTCTGCGTTTACATTCTAAATAGACGAATGTCAAGGAAATACATCGCCCCGATTCGCATACTTGTGGTTTGGGACAATCGGATACCCATATCCGTTGAGCTACCTAACATACAGAGAACAAATGAATTTCAAATAGCATATACATATATGCTATACATATTAAATGACTATCCCCAATACAAGAAAAGTCAATTTATGTACCACTTGTAAGATATGTCAGGATAAAGTTTCACAAAATTGTATTACTCATAAACCGATTTAATTTCTTCGTTAATTTAATCCATCTTAAATTTAGGCGTATATAGAATATGATCGTTGCTTTGCATATTCTAACATTTTGATGGCCACGAAAGATCGAATGGTATTGGTTTGTCCAAAGCTTTAGAATATCCGGTTTGTACCATTATTGGGTAATTGGAGAATGTGGTAAATGAGACGGAATATGCGTATTTTATCACAATCTCTCTTGAACCGTGGTAGGATCCTGGTACCAATTTTAAGGGCAAAGAACTATGTCCAATTATTGCACTGTCGAGATAATGATTACACTGCGTACTGCAACGATTTTGTTTTTTATTTCTTTTTGTTAAGTCTGAAGATCTTTCATCAAGTAAGCTGCAGAATGTGAAGCTTAAATTCAAGTGGTTATTAAAAACAAACAAGTTGTTGCGTGTTTAACGGGAATCTGGCAAACGAGCCTAAGATGGCGGAACCACCAATGTACAGATGGTATGAAACGATGCATTCTAATTCTAGGTTCGTGAAATTAGGCATTAGCGACCGTTTCGGCTTATTTTAGTAATTCAATTTAGTTATCAACAACACCAAGAATTTTTTTCGTTTTGAAGATGATAAACATACGTAAAAACATCAAAGTACAAGCAGACTATCTTTAATCATCCAGCTTGTTTAGTTATGTTGCAGAAGATATGTATGTATATAAAATCTAGGCGGCAGACGCATAAAATACAAAGGATGAGCGCGATCCAAACAAACAGACGGCATGTTCCTGTAGTGCCACTACGTCATATCCGGCTCGTAATCTCAGATCGATCCTTGAATTATGAATGGGTTTTTGAAACAGGTCGTAGTTATGCGATTTCTCAATCCTTAAACTGAAAACATATAGATATGGAAAATTCTCGTTCGTTAGAACTATGTCTCTATTCATTACTACTTAATCGTATTCTTCAAAGTTCTTCACAACGTTCTTCACATGTAAATTATGTATACATATAATACACATAACGAAAGATAAATATTTACGAAATTTTCTCTCTGACACACAGGTAAAGAAAGATACAAGAACAACCACCCCCTTGCACAGATGGTTATAGCGTATACCGAACCCTATTCACCGTTTACCGGTTCCAGCCACTATTTCATTACGTACCTATAATCTATTCTGGGAGAGAGTGGTTGCTTATACAACTTAAAAGAAGTGGCTTGGAAAGCGAAGCTGGTCTGAGCAACAGCGGAGGAATCTGCCGTAGGTGCACACATCGAATATACGCGGTTGTTTAGAAAAACATACTCTGCCGACAGGATGAGAAGTTGGGGAGTTGGGAAATTAGCCGAATGTTATTTTGCGCTCATATCCTCAACTACCGTTTCATCGAGTCAAGGCCGTCAGCTCACGTAAGAATAGATGTGGGTGGTGTTCAAATATTTGAAAACAAACCATTCATGAAATCGTCTGTATCATTCGAATAAAACAGCAAAGACAATTCCATATTGGGCTTAAATTGATTCACAAATCGGCTGATTTAAAACAATTGCGGAGAAAATTGATTTCTTTTTCTGTATTTTTGAATAAGAACAAACGATAAATCGGATTCCACGTGTAAATCGATTTCTCTGAGTAACGAATGTGTATATGCATCTCGGGAATCTCGCAGCTGGTCAATGAAAGAGTAGATTTACGCTTATGTACTAAGATAAACCTACAACCGTTGTCTAATTACTTCGTTAATCAGCTTCCAGCATATGTATAATATATATGCGACCAATTCGCTATCTCAATGTTTTGAAAACGTTCAGAATTTGTACGGTTTTCCCAACAAAATAAGAATACGTAACTTCGGTCCAATTGGGCACTGCAGTAGTGTTCTGTCATTGAGCCATTATACGTGGACTCATGTAATCATAGTTGGACAAGTGAAAATGAAATACAATCTTTCGATTTTTCACGATTTTCTTATTTCTATTCCAATTAATTTTTTTTCTCCATAATCTTATGAAAATTCTCGTAATTCACTCACACAACACAACCACCTCAATCATGAATTCGTCTTCATTGTTAAGGTGAACTACTCTCGTGATTAAACTAATAACCGCGTTGAAATAGATGACTCAAGAGGGTATTCTGCCAATACATGAATCACAAACGGTAGTCCGTGAAAGCATTTCATATATACCTGTTGAATACGTCTATCGCTGTTGTGGTTGGGGATAACTTTCCGAGAAAACACTCCTGCAATTTTTTGTTTTCCTTTTTTATAAATTCAAAAACTGTGGCACAATTTTGCGTAGGTTTTTATAATCTAACGACGACCCCCGCGCAGCGAGCGCAGATCATGCAGGGTTATATATCATTTACTAATTCGATTTCACAGCTGAATGTCCCTTCGAAGAAATTTCGAACGATTTCATGACAAAGCCATATTCGACAAGTTGCGTAATCAAAAATTATTATTATCGCGAAGAGTACTTCTTCCATTCAAACGTATGCTTTACGAGCCCAGACATACTCGATTGTAGATAGATGGTTAGGTGAC
This sequence comes from Tubulanus polymorphus, assembly GCF_964204645.1. Lineage (NCBI taxonomy): Eukaryota > Metazoa > Nemertea > Palaeonemertea > Tubulaniformes > Tubulanidae > Tubulanus > Tubulanus polymorphus. The sequence goes on from NC_134025.1 coordinate 22,305,247, forward strand.
ATACCAGAGGTTCCCGTCTATAGGTATATCTGCGCCAGTGGGAAGGAGATAAGATTAGCTTGTTTATTTAACTGTGTATATATATCCTTTTTTAATAACCACCCAGGCTGTTGGGTGCGTGTCGAAAATTGATCTAATGTATGTCCAGGTATATTAATCGTTGTCGACTTTTTTTGATTCGACAGAATCACTAGAGAACGTATTTTCGTGTATTGCTGTAATGCGGTACATAATGAGATGATGATAACATTACTATCAATACAATGTACGTTGTTTAATAATGTATATGGCACAACCTTTATCGAACGTTAATTGCACTTAAGACTATAACTGTCATATTGAAAATCTATACGAAGCCTGTTTTCGTAGTTGTGGATTTCGTATGGTTTTACCAAACAAAAATTAGATGATTCAGTTGCATAAGCTAACATTTCTACTGACTTCGATAATCGAAATTAATCATGATCATCTTTGTGGCTCTCAGCGTCAAACTAAGTTTTGGAGAAACAATACATTATTCTATACACGTCCCGAGGCAAATCAAGACCGACGACGGAACCGGGTCCAAAATCGTCTGCTTTTGGAATATGCAGTTAAAAAGCCCGATTCCGGGTTGTGACCTTGTGCAGTGATACGTGTTTACTACATTTTTATGTATGTTTCTCTGTCCAATAGAATGACACATAATACGACGTTTTGTTCTAAAAATGCGGATAATTGGCCAAATAACAGTAACCTATTTAACACAGACCATGGACTAATAAATCGAGGACCACTTAGTAATGATGTAATAGGTAGTAAACGATCTTCCATGTAATTCGTGTAATTAGGACTTGCATATCTCTTTTGTAAGTCAATTCTCGGTAAAGTAAGGGAGGCCGAAAAATGTCAGCCGCTCAATCATTAAATTTCACTGCACGTTCAGAATTTGTTTTACCATCGAGTTTCTGAGAGCGAGCGATAGCTGCTTTTTACCCGGTTTAATCTAACCATATTGTCTACGATTTCCATTTCCATCGCTCTGAGTTTTATATCAAAGAATGCTAAATTTAAAAGCTCTATTTTTGTATCATTGAATCATCGGCATGGATAGTTGTGTTTGGTTTGATTCGCTATACTTGATTCATCTCAAATTCTTCAAAGATGCGTCTTTTAGAATAACGGAGGCGTCGTTTTTAGATGGAAATGCATCATCTTATTGAATCTTAGGAAAGGAATTCTCCTATAGCCGCGCAACACGTAATTCGATATTTTACCTGAGAATATTGTGAAAGATCGCAGTAGCGCTTCAACTCGTAGACGGCATAGAGAGAGAGCTTTATTTACGTAGAATTTGTTGTTGTTAATACGTCTGCTATAATTCACGCCCACTCCAGTACTCACATAATTCGTACATAAGAAACCACAATGCAAAATAGTCTCAACGAACAGTACGAATAGAATTTCTGGCCGACAGTAAACGCCGTGACATGTCATTTTTAAATGGTCAACGCCACCGGTCGTTCTGGATCAAAATGTCGGGTCGCACGAAGTGCAAGCGTCTGCGAACATGTCTCAATCGACATTCACAGTGAAAGTCGTGTTGAATTTATAGGCGTAGTATAATGCTCGTTTAGTTCGAAAGATCGTTTTCAATTTCGAGTACGTCCTGTGTTCTAATCGTGTACACGGATCTAAGACGCGGAATACATTCAATCAATTAAAAAGAAAAACATGTTCCGATATAACGAAAAAATACCGAGCATAGCTAACTGAGTGTCTGTAAAGAAATTTTTATCTATGACCCTACAGTGTCTTTCCGACTATATTAGATTGTATAATTCGAAAAAGTATATAATAAACCTATTATCCGTTCGACACGATTCCCATACAGTGAAGACCATATATTTTCTACTTGAAATATCCGAGTATTTGGTGATGCTATCTACGATGTTTTTTTCAACTCACCTGTTTTACATTGTAGATGCGAACAGTCGCATTCTGGTCCGCGGTTCGTGCTGACGCAGAGGCAGCCCTTTCTACAGTGGTCCGGCTGTAACTCGCAGGCTTCCGTCGGGGCTCTGGACACGCCGTACGAAGATTTCATCGCGATTCGGACGGCTTCGCACGTACAATTTCGGACGAATAGATTCCTAACATGGCCTTTGAAATGCGGTTCAAATACTGCTGATGGTAAGGCTAAACCGTGCAAATCTGTGCTAAACGATTCCGGTAAACCGCCCAGATAAATATCGCTGTTATCGTGTTTATTTCCAAAATTAAAATCCGATCCGAAAGAAACTTTACTATCCGATGCATCGTCGACTACTAATGTCGTCTCCATTCGATTTCTTTTGATTTCAACTTTGTGCCATCGGTTGTCGTTGAGATTGCTTCCGACTTCCAAACGTACGCTTCCGTCCCTGCCATCGACAATGTTCAGTCTCAAGCGAATTGTCCCTCGTAAAAGTGACAACTCGAAAAAGTCGTAGGTTCCTCCGTCGTCGGTGTACAAAAGTAATCCATTCGACTCGGTGGTTTTGAACTCAAAACTCACAGTCGAATCGATGCAGGAATGCCATTTTGGAAAACTTGCGAACGACGTCCGGGTGCCCGGTAGGTATAGCGACCGGACCGGCAAAAAAATCGTATGAATATTCAACAAAATCACTAGCAAAGTGCTACAGCATACGCTGATGCTGAAATCAGCCATGTTTCAGCTGGGATATTGGGAAAGCTTATGAGCGATACTGGTTTATATTTAACTCACCGAACGTAAACGCGTTTCACGTACATTCCTTACTCCAATTAAAGTGTCTTATTGCCGATGTTGAATGCGGTCAGGTAAAAAGTAAATCTTCGCCGCTGCCTTTTAAAAAAACACGGGCGCGTATTTCTCCAACGCGGAAAGTTATTCAACTGGCACGAAACAACCGGCGCGAGAGAGTTTTGCTCGTCACAACTATACTAACCTCCACCGCGCGTCATTAGTCGGTTTTCAGGAGAAGTTCTAGCCGCCAAAGAGCATTACACACTGCGCGGAAAACAAGGAACTAATGAGGCATACATTCATATTCCCTTTGTTTGTAACATGTAATAATTGCGCACAGGAAAGGCATGCCAGTCTGCATTTCCTGGCTGAATCTCCGTCGGCGTTGATGCAGTGTTGTGAATTTTTAATTCCAATGAAACGCAATCCAAAACAACCGTATGTACGTATATACGTATTAGTATAACCTAACAGTATGTGAAAGGCTGGCAGACACTTCAATGAATGGCACGTTTGTGAACTACACGGCGAAAAAACAAGTACCTATATGAATGTGCGTAGCCTACATGTGACATGTCATTCAGCTTGGTTTTTACGTGTTGCGGCTAGCTTCGAATTGCCGTAGATATCAGCATATCAGATTATCGACCATTTCGCTTTAAAACTGAGTACATTATACGATATGTGATATGGCTATTCGAAAATGGTGTCAAATTGTCACTTTTTCGAGCACTTGTCTTTAATGTCTGCTAGAGGCGATAAAAAGTATCGAAATGAAATAAAAATCATGGGTCAGATATCAAATCGTAGTTTTCTGAGTCATTCCTAACTGCGAAAAGCGTATTTTATTCTTTGAAAAAAATAAAAATTCATCGACCATACGTAAAACTGAAATAACCAATTGTTATATAATCAAAACACAAAAAAGGGGCAGGCCATAAACGGATATCTTCAACCTATCTTCAAGATAAACAACTATAGATCAAAGAACAATTCAAAGGACACATAAGTCAGGGCCATTAGTTTGTTTGTGGTGAGAATTGACTTGTTTGAAAAAGTGTGAAAATCGCCAGACATGAATTTCCGGGTTGGAGAAATAACTGGCGATGTTTCGCCAACGCAATTCGTCGATTGGAAAGTATTTACAGGCGACGTACGACGTACGCAAACAAAATCAATGATTTCGAGTTTACTTGCTTGATATTGTGCTATTCAAGATTTGACAACACGATCTTCAAAAATACCTGCAGCGCACAGTGTTTTGCAAAGCGCGATTCTTGGACATAAGAATTGTCTTCAAGGTCGAAAAATCGCGAGAGATTTTGCGTGTATAGAAGTTCAGATTTACTATATGTTTTATGTCAATGTCAATCAAAACCAGTCTTAGAAGGAGCTTGATAACTGTGATCGACGATTTTGCCTTACGAAATAGCCCCCACCAACTAAGATAACGATGATGCGTAACAAATTATCGAACGAAAACGATTTTCGTGTTGGCCCATCAGTATCAGCTTAAATATTTAGATATTTATCCAAAGCAAAAATATCAACGCATACGAAGGATCGTGAAATTCGAATCTCAAGCGACATCTATACGAGCCAAACATGTTTAAAGTGACTCTCACGTTTTCCCTGTATATATCTTGCATGTAATCGGTTATGAAAAAGTCTTATATCATTCGATTCTGATAGATACACGATTTCAATTGGTCTCTGACGTAGCTTCTCACATCATCCCCGGCTATGATGTACACGTAGAAATTAATGGCACTGTTAGCGGCGTAAAGAGCGCTGGTGACGGATGAGACAACCGTGATAGTTTCGCTGGAAAATTCTACAGTTGTCGACACGAAGAGGAACAACGCCGTCGGGTAGGTGAAAATAACGAATAGGAACGATACGGTCATGACCATAACGGTGGCCTTCTTGGCAGACGACGCCTTCGCAGCAGCGCACGAACCGAGAGTGCGACTTCTGCGAATGAAAATTATCAGAATAACGTTGAGTATCAAAATCGTAATTGTCGGAAAGTAAACGATCACAATAGGGCCCATTTTGTAGTAGATATTCGCCCAAAATGCGGGGAACGCGCATGTGCCAAGATGTTCGTTAAATTCAACGGCTTGCAGCGAGAATACGATATCAACAATGCAACTAACTACTACCAGAAAGAAGATAACTCGGCGGGAAAATTGCGGTGTCGCCAATGTTCTCGCCGTGAACGGCCAGACGACTATCGCGAATCGTTCGACAGTTAAGATTATTACTAACCAGGAGCTGACGAGATCGCATACGTGAGAAAAGTACTCCATAATCTTACACGAGGCGGTGTTCTGAAACGTAATTACTAGGCGTGGATACGAAACGTAGTTCGCGAACGGTAGAACGTATGCAATCAAAGTCATCATATCGACCACTGCCAAAGTGGCGAGATACTGAGAATAAGAAAATACCCGAAATCGCCCGCTTGTCATTACTAAAAAACTGCAGGTATTTCCGAAGGCCCCGGCAAAAGCGAGCACAGAAAGCACGCACAGATGGAAGTATCGAACATGTGATGAATTGATGAGCATCGGCGTCTCTAAGAGAAGTGACGAATACCAGGCTAATCGGGCACCACTGTGACTGGAATTCATGCTTGAATAGACAATACGCTATAGATATTTAATGAGAAGTAAGCTTATATATAGCCTACTGTATTGTTGTTCTTATGATGGCCTAGTACCGGTCGTGGTAATTAATTAGACTAGTTTTGTTTCATATGTAATCATGTTTCCGGCAAATATCTCTTGATGGCATTGCCATAATCAGTAGAGGTCCGGTACTAGCGTGAGACTTTTTGTGCAGTTTCCTTTTTGGTGAAACAACGCTCGAAAATAAAAACATCGCTCGCGTTGACAGCAAAACGGCCGCCATAAACGGCCGATGCCTGGTCGTTATGCCTTTCCGGCCAATTATTGGACGAATATATATATAGGACATAAAGCCCAACATATTTATGTCGATTTCTGTATGATGTGGATCTTTTCAGATTTTTCGTAACCCCCTAAACTACGGGCCTGGACCGGTTGTGCTTGACTTACCGCGTTTGGATCGGACACTTCTACTGGCAAGCTAGGATAACTGCGGGCCTGTTTTAGTTGGTTTTGGTGTGTATTTAAGACGATCAGTAACTCCGAGATTCAACAATATTCTCAAGGTTGCGGACAAACCCGGAAATGTAAAATGTAAAATTCGAAAATATGATACTCATTTGAAGGCCCCCAATCAATCATGATTCCTAAAAATCTATGGATACATTTAACAAAAAGACTTGACCAAAGTAACATTCAAACGACACGAAGATACAATTCGCAGTTATTCAGCTCAAAGTTCCCATTTTTGGAGAAACCTGCCGCGAAGAAAATTGGAGCTTACATTTTAGACAAATCACTTGCTGGTAAATTTTCCACAGGGACTTGTCACAATTGATAGTGAATGTAACCAGTATCAATGACCAACCCCAGTATCCCTGTATAATCGGAAAAACAAGATATTGTTTTTTTATTATACAGGGATACTGAGGTTGGTCATTGATACTGACTGGTTTAATAAAGCCCAACGCACACAGCAAAAAATTTGTTTCGCCGAAACAGAAAACACGTTTTTCGCAAAACGTTTTGCCCGCAAATGATAAAATGTCCAACGCACAGGGCATAATGAAAACGTGCAGAAAACATTTCTTGCACCATGGAATCCATGGAGACAACAATAAACTCAGTTACTCACATCAATCTCAAAATGGCAGCGTCCATGCGACAGCGAAAGATTTTATTAGCAGTATTGTTAATTTTGCGTAATCGAACACGGCACTGAAAAAAGTTTTTTCACGAGGAAAAAACATTTTTTCGGTGCCGTGTGCGTTGGCTCTATTCATTCACTATCAATTGTGACAAGTCCCTGTGAAATTTTCATTTAAAATTTATCCATGTATATGGCAACTTAAATGATTTAATCTAAAATCAATGTTTGAACATTTTACTTGTAGAGACGATAGTTAAAAGTTTAGTCGCCGCAAATCAATTAAAGCAAGATGTAACTCCTTGGCTCGAAGTGAATCCTGGACCCGGATATCTATCGGAAGCGCTTCTCGAAGCTGGAATTCGTAGTTTGACCGTAGTTGAACGAAGACAGGAATTTATGCCGTATTTACAGGTAAAAATTTTCAGTCAATAGAGTAGCTGGTTATTGCTTCCCTCTTTGTGATGGTAGGCTACATTATTCAATAAATAGTCCTTGATTTGTGAATAATTCAGCGAAGAACTATTTAGTCGATCAACTCTTTAAGAGAAAATTTGGGTTTGGGGAAGGAAAAGTCAGCTCACATTAGCAATAAGAGTAGATGAGAGTAATGCGCACTGCGTCTATCAAATCCAAATCTATCGGCCAGAGTTCCGCTCTCGAAAATTGTAGTTGAGTTTGGTAGATTTTATTCTTTTGAACTTTTTTAGAGATTGAAAACGCAGTATCCGGACTTTTCATTCCATCAGAAGGACTTTTTCAACAGGGGAGCTTTACAGAAAGAAGTTCATGAGTTCTTCAGAGAAGTTGTACCGAATCTACAAATCCATTCATTCAATGAAAGTAAGTCGGTTTATCTCGAGTGCTAATCGTCGTTTGTATAATCGAACAAGTTATACGGCACTACGTTGAAAATTTTCAGAACCGCCTTTGAAAATAATCGTCTCTCCGGGAATCGCTTACGAACGCCGACTCATCAAAATTCTTCTGAATCAACTTTTGATATCTTCGATATCGTTGTTTAGCTACGGGCGTATGGAATTCATAATGATATTGTCATCGTTAGAAAAACAGGTAATCATGACATATTGATACTCAGTTACTTTAATCGGGGGGAGCGCTTATGAACTTTGTATGACATGGAAAACTGCGCTAAGCAAATGAATACCATTACAGTATGAAGACACCGTAGTACTACTGATTTCTCTGCAGCAATCGAGGATCCATTAGGGACACTAGTTGTGGATTTCTTCCCCCATTCGATTAAAATCAATCCATAATTTTCTTGGTGCAAATGATTAAGCTTACCCAATCACAGTTAAGTGGATAATGGATACATCTTTTGTGTAATTTGTGGGAAGGTTAAAGATCATCTAATCAAACGTTATGGATTAAAAATCAACTTATCTTTAATGAATATATACTGTTAGGCATCTCGCTGGCTTTGGCAAGTTTTCACATATTCATATAGTTTACTACTTAAGTGTATCATGATCTCACAAGAATTCATTTAATTCATTTGCAGCGTTTAATGTTGAAATGGCCGATTAGTGCATTTGCGTACAGAGAGAGGAACGCTTTATTCAGTCTAATGTTTGATGTTGACTTTTTGCAAAAGGTGAGTAATTCAAACTTTTACATCTTTAGTAGGTAAAATAAAACATGATCAGCATCATTCAGAAGTACAAGAATTCTTTTTGGATAAAAAAAGATGAAAATATTAGTTATTCTTCTTTGCAGATAGATCCAGGAGGAATCTTCCCACCACAAGTTGTATCAAATTACAAAAAGGTAGAACCTCTACACTAAAACTTCAGATCAGAAATCACCATTGTTATAGGCCTAGTCGATAGTTTGCCTAATATTTTCTAATTTATAATCAAATCAACATTGTGTTTGGTTTATTATGGTACCCGGTAAGTCAGATTAAAAAGCGTTGACCTTTCAATGCATCGTTTCATTTACTAGAAAACCAAGCAAGGGCAGCAAGTTTCTGAAAGTTTACACGTGGTTCGAATTACGCCCAAAGAAGGACTGTTTACACATTTGTTCAACCAGCGTCATCTACCGATGTTTGCCTTCTTCGTGAAGGAAATGCTAGTCAAACGCTCGCAGCGATTGATACCCAAAATGGAGTAAGTTTTCTCTGTAAATTTCGTGCCATAAAATACATACCGGTATTCATAATTTCTTATAAAAACTATTTACTGGTTCATATTTCAAAGCGTTGTTTTATCTCTATATGTGGGTTCCTACTGATAAATGGAGACACTATCTGAAGATGGTATCATCCTAGGAAACCTAAAAATCTAGAAAAAAAACATGAGTTTAGAAAACCCTGCGCCATTACCTATTTCTTCTTACTGAGTAGGAAAATAACAATTTTCCGCTCCATACTCAATTTGTACATTTACCTAAAAAAATTACATAGTTGCATATATAGTTAATGAAGAAGCTCTGATAAAAACTTTCCGACTATATAGTGAAAGGGTGTCATTGCATTTCAGGGTTTTCTTTCCTGGGTGCGGTTTACAGATGATAGATGAAGGTTATACGATGGATCAAATAACAGGAGACATTTCACCAGATGATTTTGTCAAACTATTCAAGGTAAGAGGATTTGAAAGCATTTCTTGAAATGTTTTGGCGAAAAATTGTCCTACACCCTCTTTAGATATGTTTATCTTTAGATATGTTTATGATTGACTTTTCTACATTTTAGAATGTTCTATCATGGCCTGATTTTGAAGAATCAAATTTCATTTCATTGTACAGACGATTTCAAGGAGAACACATAACAGACATCGATGTCAGCTGACGATTCACTGAATATTTTATATCAATAGTGTACATTTTTAAAGATTTTGTAAATAAATTGTTCTGTTGTACTGTAAAGCCCTCCAAGTCCGATTCATTTGGAATTTATGTAGTTCTACTATTCATTGATGGCACAAGGACAAGTGGACTGGAAGAAGCCATCCAAACCAATTCGAGTATTGTCCTTGGCACCTGATCTACCATGGCAATCCTGATAAATTGTCTGTAATAAGAGTGCAGTCAGTCAAAACCCTAAAACTTTGCCATTTGGAGCCGGTTTTATAGACCTGGACCCAGTTCAAAGTTTTCAGTTAAGTTTCATTCATTTAGTTAATTTTCGATGTTTTGAGCAAAATCCCAACTCGTGTAACTGAAAATGGGTCCTTAAACCCAGGGGTTAATTCAATTACATGTATTAGCCAATACGAGTTCCTCTGCGGTTAAGCGAATATGAATATGAGATTGTAAAACCATACAACCAAAATAATATAAAACCAAATACAGTTCAGTCTATCAAAACACTTAGATTCTACTAACGTGACACATGCATCTATTAGTATAAATAATTGTAGAAGTAAATAATTTATTTTCTGAAAAAATTTAAATGTACATTACACTAACAAGTACATAACTTTTCTTAGCAATAAAACTCGCACATCTTAATATCTTGGTTTTGTACATTTTGAGGGGAACTTCAATTGTGGTTTCAATTTTCAGCATTACACTGTAGTACAAGCGACAGTGGTAGCAAAAATTGCATCGCAGAGATCCGAGTAATGCAAACGCATTACGACCTAGCTTTCATTGAGAGTACTGGCAGAGATTGGAGTGAAAAAATGCTTTTTTCCTTATTCCACTATAGATTCAATCAACGTGCTTCATAATAGAATGTAATATTTCAATTCCATGCAACTCACGAAGTCTTTCCAAATGCCTGAAAAAAGGACCATTTGTATTAGAATTTTTCACAGTACAAACATTGATCAATTTTCGCTTGCACAGAAAACCTTGAGTCCACTAAATCTTATCCAAGTACAGGTACTCTCTGAATCAAAGATACAGTAAGCAATATTCGGCATGTGTAGGAAAAGACTAAATTAATTCCTTCGTTAGCTACACATTAAGGTTTGCCTTCAACATGTTATTACCTTGGATCCCCTTGAGTCAACTTAGCGACTAAAATACCAGCATTTTTCTGTACATCCTTCATTCTGCCATCGCGAACGATCACTAGAAGATTCTGTATGATATTCGTTTTTGCCAAGCGGGAGCATACTTTCGTAACTGAGCAACAGTTGCTCAGACAGAGAGCCGCGTTTCCAACGATATGTTCATTGTCGTGATTCAGCAGCTCAACCACACTATTCAACCCTGGAAATAATGAAAATTAAGGCAATTCATCGTACGTAAACTTTTATCATATGAAGCTTCAAATAAATTTACAGGACACCTACGTACCATCCTTATTATCAGCTATATCCAGTGAACATTGCGAAATCTGTTGACTGAAAACAGTTATAACCTTCATACTTGAAGTAACATCCTTTTGATTATCACTCTGAAATTTATAAAAACAATACAGCTTGGAACGAACATTGTATATTTTCTTGAATCATTATTACTGTACTGTAAACAACAAAATAAATATATTGTATCATTTGGGAACAAACAGATGAAATGCATGGTATCTCGATCCTACAGATAGATATAGCATATCCATATTATCCTTTAGATATGCTATAGACAATGACGATATAGCTGTAGTTTATAGTACACTACCTTTAGTAAATTTAGTAATTTCTCTAAAAAGCTCGTGGTATAGATTGTTTCAGCAGCTTCGCGTGATTTCGGGAATAAATGACTGATTAATGCTAAACTGCGTTGACGTAAATCATTGTGGTCACTGTTAAACAACTCGACGCAATACGATGCCATTTTCGCCGCAGCCGCTTTGCACTCTTCGGATGGCTCTAACGACATGTTCATAGCTAAACCCAGTAAACTGTGCAGAGCTTCTTTATGTCGCGTGATAGAACTTGAATTCATGCACGGCACAGCCTGAAATAGACACAAATACGTGGAGATATTCTGCTTTCATGGTGGAAACGCAGCACAAAAAAATCGTCGCTGTACTAAAGTAAAACGAATTCTATTTTCTATCAACCACAAGCACGATGATAAACTTACCAGCAAATGGAGGCATCCATCCCACATTCCTTTCCTGCATATTATCTTCTGCCTTATGTGCGCATCATTGGTTAGATTGGTCACAGCTGATAAACATAAAGGCAATGTCGACTTACTGACATCGCAAGTAATCTACAAAAAGATTCATCAAAATCTATTTCTACTAACTTTTTAAGCTATATACACTTCATTGAAATATAGGCACTCTTCCTTTCTGACTAAATTTGGGGTGGGGGGCACAATGCTGATCTAAAAAATTTATCCTACAATTTGGGAACCAGATCCAGATTTTGTACTCACGATGAAATTTTCAAAAGCAGAGAAAACATTTTCCACATCGGTCCTCAGCTGCGCTTTATACTTGGGGTTCAATGTAAGATTGTTGATGAAACCCATAGCGTTCACAGCCATGAGACCGTGAGAGTTCATCAGACTGAACACAGATTTTGTAAGACTGTAATAGAAAAACACAAAATTCTTGAAAAAAATCATGTTTCCAGCAGCAGGTCATATAATTTTCTTTTTCAGGTCTGTACAGTATGGGAAGACTAGCAAAGGATCAAACAATAACAAACCTTGGAATATCAAATTTAGAAATGATTTGGTTTCTTCCTAATTCTGATTGCGAGACTATGTGAAGAAAATTGATGCATGCCTCTTTAAGCAGCTTGCGTTTTGTTGTAAGTATTGTTTGCAATGTTCCAACATATTTTGATTCTTCCATAATTTGTTTAATATTCTCATCTGAAAATAACCCTCATTAGACAGAGACCGGTCAAGTATTTGGAAATCACAATAACCATAAATGGGGCGTAGCCTAGGCTCCACTAAATGAAAGCCCAGTTGCACAGTCATGACTAACAGGCATAAATGATAAGACTATTTTACTGGTTTCGCTTGATTATGGGCAGAATATGACAGAATCCAAATCATGATTGTGACAAGTAAGTCATAGCTTGGTCTTAAATCAGAATGACTTTGATAGAATAATCAACTTTTACTGGTCAATATATCTAACCCATGACTGCGCAATTGACCCCTGCATTGGAACATCAGCTGATAAAAGAGTTCGATCCCTTATCTATCCTTTCCATTCATACCATTGTCGGTACAAGCCGCTGTATATGTTTCTATACACGCCCAGGTTACATCGCGATCCTCCTTCGATAAGCTATTCACATGAGATGAGAAAGATCTGAAAAAATATACCAGTAGATGAAATGACTAGAGAATGATTTGCGATGTGTAAAAAGTTTGAGCGCTAGATAAATCAAATTAGCGATTTTCTACAAACCTTGAAACGGCAGGATGAGATTGGACGAGTTGTAATCCTCCATGAGTTCGAAATAATGTCCGGTCGTTGGCTGAAATGTAATAATTTGCATAAAATATTTAAATGTTACTAAGATTTTTAGTCTTTTAGCATTAACACACTCGCACTCATGTTTCCATACAAGATCTTTAGAAGAAATGTGAAAGCGACAAATAATTCTAATGTTCTACATGTACTTACTATTGGTCAGGAATCTAGTGATGATACGCAGACCACCGCTGTAGTACAAAGGTAACTGATCCGGGCGATTTAATTTATCTAATAAGTCGACAACATTTCCAACTTCAGAATTATCTGTTTTAAATGCTTCTTCCGCTGCCAAATCGTCATTTTCAGTTTTCTCGGCCAACTGCACCTCAGCAATATATTCTAAAATGAGGTTCAGTACATGTCTCCGGGTAATCATACTGATCAGACTGCTGATATTGCAATCTAGTAATTCTGGAATTACTTAATACAACATGCAACAGAATGTCGCGTAACCTTGTTCAGCAGCGGTATGTTGTGGAACCTTGTTCTGTTTATTCACCTTTGATAATCGATTCCTTTTTTGCATCGATATTGAGAACTTGTTTATAGCTGTTTATTGCGTCATTGTACCTCTTTAAACCAAGGTAAGCTTTTCCTTGATGAACATAGGCTTTCACACAGTTCTCAAATACCTTAAAAACAAACTTTGCTTATGATTTCGTTTTAGATAAACTGAATCTTTATTCGCTTTTCCTATAGTTATAATGCTAGACACCAATCTCATATTTTTTGGAACAGATGAAAAAAATATTTTTTATTACCTCCTACTGCTAAATATTGTGAATGGAGCAGAAATACTTACTCTTAAAGCCCAATCACAGTCACTTAAGGCTTCCTCATATTTTCCAATCTTATTGTAAGCTTGTGCGCGATTAGTCCATAGAGCAGTGAGAGTCTTAATTTCTGCTAACCCCTGTCAAATAAAAACAAAATACAGGTAATGATCAGTTTTTTTCAACATTGATCTAAAGCCTGCTAAAATTTCTAATTAATGTCATTATATCATTTCATTTAGGTAAAGAATTTTATTTCATTTTTACCCCAAACATTGAACTTTGAATTATAATGACTTTTGATGACTAAACTGCTTAAAAACGATTTCTTCTTAAAAACGTTTGCTTCTTTAAAAGGAGATAGATAAGAATATATTATCATAAGAAGCAACTGATTGTTATACCCCAAAGTGAAATTAAATTTTAAATAGCATTTCCCCGAGTATAACAAACCAATAGCTTATCAATCAATACTGGTTGTCATTGAACAACTTTGATATGGGCCAAAATAATCTGATTGCTAATAACTCAACTGAAGCTCAGTATTTTACCTGGGTATAGAAATCAATAGCTTTTTCGAAATTTCCAGCTTTAAACTCAACATTGCCAAGTTCTTTCAGTCGCATGGCTTCCTTTTCGCGAACTACTTTATCTCGATATCGCTCTTCAGCATCTCTCTCAACAACGCGCAGGAAATCATCTGGAAAAAAATACAATAAACGAATGACAATAAAATACAAATTCCGATGCATTAATACCGATTACTCGTGGAGATACTAATTGCTAATGATACCTTTGTCAAGATTTGATGATGGTTCGGTCGGTTCATCGCGAAATGTGGCATGATTGATAACTGTCCTATCGACACCTAAAACAAATAGTTATCACCTCATCAATTTTCCAGTCTCAATCATCATTTCCTCTAAAAGACGTTTATCATTGAATAAACTTACCTGTCTTATCTTTTTTGACTTTGCCTTGATGTTTGTCTAAGTATTTATCAACTGCTGTATCGCTTCCATCTTTATCGCTCGCTATTCCTTTCACAAGTGATTCTGGAAAGGTTGAGAAGAAATCAGATTAACAACTGGGCACAATAAGAACATCCTTATTACCGAGATGACATATTTTACCGAGATAAACCGAGATGAAATGAAATATAGCATATTTATTTATTCATTATCGATTTTAACAATTGAAATCATGTTAGATCAGTAATAAATACCTTCTAGTCATATTTAAAAATTTTTTTTTATTAAAAAAAATTTTGACTTCAAATACGTAAACTCAGTTTGCAATAAAATTTCATTGAATTTCATTGATCGACGATCTCATCTCGGTAAAGTTTAAGTTATTTTCCTGCAAAAATATCCGACAAAATATGTAAAATATGACTCCAGCAGGCATTTATTAGATATGATTTCAATTGTTAAAATCGATAAGGAATAAATAAATGTTATATTTCATTTTATCTCGGTTCATCTCGGTAAAATACGTCATCTCGGTAATAAGGATGACTGAAGAAGGAGTCTTTTTGGTGAAAGTTTGGCGGCCTAGTTAGTCTGAAGACCAGACAATGAAAGCGTTCCCTTACGACTTACGTTGTTTCAGGAACGATGGCTTATGTCTATTACACCATTGCTTGAGAGGACATCAGGTGGCTTAGCTCAGTCAGTTTATTGGTACGTACCTGATTAGGTCTAGGATCAACAAGATTTAACTTCTTAAGGGCACACCTCGCCACCCGTTCTGAAACTACCAAAAGTGACTGAGTTAGCCCAACCCATGTCCGCTCCAGCAAAGTTGAAATAGATATTACTAGACTTAAGTCAAGCTGCCTAACGCCAAGATAGAAAACACTTAGTCTGAACCTGCTGATGAATCAGAATACAAACCAGACTGGCAGAGATTCAGATTAGTTAGAGTCAGAGATGTGTAACTTGTAAGCTACCTCACGCTTCACCCAGTCCTGGCAGTGTGGCTGTCTCCACAGTGTATCTACGTTGCTCTACGATCCTGTGTAACCACCCACCCAGACACGTTCATTCAAATTCGCGTGACTTTTGCCGACACAACTACTGTCGGCATTTTTGCCTGTGTTCAAACTGCGATATCTCAGCAAATAAACAACCGATTTTGATAAATAAACTATGTACACTAACCTTATGATGTCTTACGTTTGTTCATTATATCATTTTGACGATAAATCTGATTTTAGTACGATTAAATTTGAGATACAAAAATGATGCGCTGATTAGCGATGAGACACGCATCGCTCAAGTGTCTTGTTGCTAACGAACTACAGCGTTACAATGCCTAGTTTCAAAGTGAAAAAATGATGTCATTTTGCTATTTCTGTATTTATATCGCATCAAGCACGGAGTATGATGAAGGAACCTCCGAATGAACGTAATAATAAGAAAACTGAATATGTGAGGTTTGTAATGATAGTTTATTTTTCACAATCGATTTGGTGAAACTGGATTTCTGGTGGTTTAAAGTCACTGTGATTTAAGAGTATCGAGAAAATGTCGTTCGTGTCTTGTGTCTGTGGTACATCAGACACAAGGTTCTTGGTGAACCTCACGCCTACGTTACGGGTTCTACTACTTTGATTCCAGACACTGACAGGTTAAGTTGGTGATTGAAATAGCGTAAAGAAAACATGGGCCGAAAACATAACACTGCGCGTATAAACTTACCGACAGTGTCAATTTGATCAAGAAACTTATCGAGACCGGTAAAATCAATTTCCTTCGCCATGTTGTGTATTAGCAACGCTGACCAATTCAATTCAATTCAATTCAATATATCGGCGACCTTGAAAAAAGCAATGGCCCCTTTCTTCGTTACCGTTTATCTATAATTTCCGGACGCACATTTGGCACCGGGCCCGGCTTCTAACAAATAGCAAATTGTAAAATAGCCCCTGTCGACCAACTGTTTTCGGGGCTTAAGAAGTCTCAATAGCTCCCAAGAAAATTCTGAAATTGCAACCAATGGTATTCAGCTGTCCGGCGAGTCCCTGGGCCCAGTTTCACAGAAAGGTTTATCTCTTAAATCGATTTAATTTCTTCATTAATTCAGTTTATCTTAAATCGATTTAGGCCTTAATCCTTTTTGTGAAACTGGGCCCAGGGTTAAATCTAGATTGGCGTAGGCAGCCCCAACAAACCCCGATCTATCTGGATGGAAGACGAACCGGGAATCAGACTTCAGAACTTCTAAAATTCACCTTACTTCAAAACAAAAATTAGCCTATGCAAACTGCAACGGTTTCGTTCCCAGCAGGTGGTGGTGGGTTTTTGTTGGGGGCAAAAAGATCAAGAGATCAAATAGATCTCTGTTCGATCATTAGATCAGAGTGTTTTTGTGAGGTTTTTCCTCTACGGCGATGTTTTATGCCGCTATTAGTTTTGTTCCAGGCAGGTGCGTGGTTGGTTTTTAAGGGACACGCTATACATGAAATTGAAATATCTAATCTAATGATAAGACTGTTTAATCATCCCTTTTCAAAGATAAAATTAACTATTTGCCAAATGAAGTTGCAACAACAGCGCAGACTCTGAAATTCGATGCCGATCTTCTTTCTAGATACTGCCGATTCGCTTGGATTCATCATTCTTTCGATGCTAAATTTGAGTCGAAGTTCAAGGACGATGAAAAAGAGGGATTTTTTTCGAAGTCGTCGGCATTCAAATTAAATGCAACATGATTAGAAAGTTGAAACTGATTCATTTTTCCTAATTGGATGAATTTACGAACGAAGAAAGAAAGATGGAGAGTTAATAATCTAATTAAGCGGATACATATTTCTTAATTAATAAGTGAAATGAATATAAGAAAAGATTTGAATATTGTCTTATATTTAATTCACTTAGTTAATTAAGAAAAAAGAATCCGTTTATTTAGATTATTAACTTTCCATCTTTCTTTCATTGCTAAGTTTCTTTTATCTAATGTCGATAAATTCTAAATTCTACTAAAAATAGTCGTGTCACAATTAGTGTTTGCGGATTTATTATATCAGCTGCAATGAAACCGCAATCACGGCAGTTTCCTTTCAAAGATCAAATTACGTAATTCTTTTCTGATTTCTTTTCCGGTCATCAGATACAAGTACAGATTAAACGAATAATTTAACATTAAAATATCGGCGAGGGCGGTGAGCGTGTTTTTTAATTCCGAATTTATCCCGACTAAAAAGCTGATGACAAATGTTGGGAGCGTTGTAACCATGAAGAAGGTGCACAGCAACAGAACCAACACGGTTACCTGGTTTGATTATTTCGATGCTCTGCTTGTTTTTGAGTTGTATTTTTTTCTTAATAAAGTGATAGCAGTAATCGTGGACATGATGGCTAACAAAATAAGCGGGCCTATAGAGATAAAGATAGACGATAGCAACGGCTTTGTAAATGTGAGCACATTTTTAAGGATACAACCGTTGTCACTAACATCAATAGTCGCAAATAAAAAGCTATAAACCAGCGCTGCGGAGCTGACTACGGAAAAACAGAGCTTAGAAGCAATATTCGGCTTCCAGAAACGTGAGCGCTGAACGGAAATCGAACCACACACATTCGATCGGTTGCTACGAGGACCAGCGTCCAGGGACTGCTCGCAAAGCAAACTGCTAACAAATAGTCGAAACATATACATTCAATTTGTGTTGATGGTTTGACCAGTAATGTCTTCCCGTAAAATATATAAGATATAACGTTGATGTATTTACTGAAATAAACACACAGAAGAACGAAAGTATCGCAGACGGCTAGTTGAACGAACATACGACTGAAAGAACGTCGCCATAGCTCACGTCGCCGCATAACTAAAAGAACGTCGCCATAGCTTACGTCGCCGCATAACTAATATGATTGCCGATGAATCCTAGGATTAAACAAAGACTGGCGAATGCGAGGTAAAGCCAGAGATAAGTTCCGTTTATCGTAGTTGCAGCTAGTACAATGGCTATGTATATATTCGTAGGACTCGTGCCGTTCTGAGGAATGAAAGTTGGAGCCATTGCGTCGACCAATGAGACTATACTCTCAATAACAGAACACTAATTATTGAAAATATATTCTATATTCAAGGCTATATATGTATTTCACAAACGTCAACGCCTTCTTCTTTCGTTCGTCAATTCAAACGACCTTCAGTTCTATACTTAAGTTGCATGTGAATTCATCACAGCTGTTTCTAGAGAAACTACGGCTTTCTTCAAAATTTTAAACATTCATTAACAAAGCATCGTTAGTTCTTCATATTTCCAAGCGCAAATTATGTGTATGCGTATATTATTATGTGCAAATTATGAATTAGCGGTGCATTACAGTAGAAACCCGATTAATGATAATCTGCAGAATTTCAATGGGGTTCTTGCGAAAGCAGCAGAAATATATGGTATTCTTCACATTTTCAAAATAATTAGCACGGATACTCAACACGCGCAGATTCTAAGTAATGATCCGATAGCTTATATATTAATTTCTAGGCAATATAAGATACCAGAAAACCGGGAAAACACGAGGAATTTGGAAGTGGATGGATAGCGGTGTCTCCCTGTAACTTTGTCAGAAAGGTTATTTCGGAGGCATCGTCCTTCATTGCTGGCTTCCAATTCAATTTTCCAAAGGCTGCAGTGAACAAAAGCCCCAGTAAATTGGAATCGGAGAACTCTGTTTTAACTTGATTTATTGACTTTGCAAAAGCTAGTGGCTATAGCAATTCAAAATTCCCATTTATACCAATTTTCTGAACAACACAAGATTTTATAGAAAATTGTGCTACATATATCATGTATTTTGCAACCGACACTTTTACGATTTTGAGGACAAAGCTCGCACCATCAATATCTTCCAGATTTTGCAATCGCCGCACATTGGTGTTGCCAGTAACGATACCAAGAATAGAATACGCCTAGAACGTAACCATCTCTGATTTAATTACGCAAACAAAATGGTTTTAAGATCGAATTTCCACAACAGGTGAGAGCGCATCAACTAAAATTAAAAAAGGGTAAAAAATTCTGTAAATTCGACCGTCGATCACACAACTATATCTGTACTTCGATTTGCGATATCAAAATCAAATCCCCTGTTTCGCTCCTGGAAGGTGTGGTTGGTTTGTTAGGGACACTCAATCAAAAAACAAATTAATCGATATTTAACAACCAAAAAATAACAGGGTCAATCTCTATTCTAAAGATGAAATAAAACTAAAAAAACCTTCGACATGGGCTGAACTATCGATTTTATACCAGAGTTCTATCCGAAAGATTGCCAAATAATCTTACTTCAGTTAAAATCTTGACTCAATTCGATCGGGTTTCTCGTGAATTTCTGACTCTTCGGAAGAATGTAACTGATAAAATGTATATGTACAATGAATGCAAACAACACATATGTCATATGTACATAAACATGTGTCATAAACATTGACCGATTCAGCAGAGCATGGCAACATTTTTTTTTCTCATGGCAACTTAAGACGCACAACTATGAACTATAAGACCATAGAATATGCTCCCAGTTCTTAGACCTGGATAACTTCATATAGGGGTGTGCAGCATCATTTGACAAATTGGAATTTGACAGAGTGAAAGGTACCTTTGATTTTGTGTTTGAATCACATCGTACTGATTTACTACATTTTCAGTACATAACTTATACTTTATTCAATACGGGATTTGATTTCGGCGCCTGTTTGTCCGACACAGACAATCTCTGAATGCAAGCGATCGGAATCTTTTACTAGACAAACAATAAATTACAAAATTAACGGAAGAATCAATCTGAACAAACAGAGCCGCCACAAAGTGGAAACTAAGACCCGCGGGTAGAAATCCTTTAAAATTGAAAAATCTAACAAGCAACTTATGTACAGTCATTGGCATTTCGAGTAAACTAAAAGTTGTAACAACAGTAAACGCTAGTATTACAGCTTGATAATCATTTGTTTTTTGAGTACTCATTTCTGAGCGCCGTTTAGACGCCCTATTCAGAGAAAATACAAGACCTGCATTTGCAAGAGCTATACCAAAAAATGGTATGAATATTCCTAATAGGTGCACTAGGCCAACTATTTTGGCATTCCAGTAGAACTCAGCCGGTATGTTTGCTCTATAAGGACAACGTACACTAACTGTTTTGATATCTCTAGTAGTATATTGCCAGCCTTGTGTGGCGACACTTAGACTAACTATACACAGTAAACAGATGTTACAAGTCTTTTTAGTGCAGATAGTTTTCGATTTTAACGGAAAGAAGATGACCGTAAATCGTTCTAAACTGATGAGCATCGTGAGAAAATTTCTAATCATTTTGAAAATTTCTTGCACCTGTGTTGTGTGGCGGTGGAGTACAGGACCAACGTAACCAAAGCGTTCAAGATAATAGATGTATTTACCGAACTTAAGCATAGCGTCGAAATATCTTCCAGATTTTGCAATAGCTACACCCAATAGAAACATATTATCTGCTATTGTGAGCATGCGTAAAATGTAATACGTGGTTATGTCACTTTTAAAACGAGAGAGTGCGACAAACGTATAACCATTGAGGAAGAACCCCGTTGTCCAAATAACAGGAAAACAGTAGGCGTATATGATTATTACGCTGACGATTTTATTGTTGACTAGACAACCTTTTTTAACCGTAGAATTCGGCCATGATGCCGTTCCGCTACTAATCGTTGGTGTTTTCAGTAACATACTGTAACAGCAGACGTTATAGCACTGTCAGCGTTTGTCTATTACAGCAGTGAATGAAACGTTATCACGACTGTGTGGTCACAAATTGTCAGAACAATTACGGCTTTCGAGGCAAAATACTAGAATTTTCCATAGTCACAAATATTTGACGAATAGCGCTGTCGACTCATATTAGAATAATCACGTAATAGATAATACGTTTTCCGTAGTGAAAATAACGGCTCATTATATTAAATTTTCAGTGCGTTTCCCCGTATACCCGATTAGGCCTAGCAATCAACTGAATAAAGTCAAACTATTTTCAACTCAACAACTGATATTTGAATTATTCGTTATTTTTTGGTATATTTTCGTAGAGATTTAAGTTTCTTCCGATTCTCAAAGAAAGTTTTCAGTTGAATCTCACTGTCACGGATTCCTTTTTAGAGTCGTTGTTTAATTGCCGCCATTTGATATTGACACTGGGTGTGATTATGGGACTTACTATCCGGGCATGAACTCGGACGTACCCTTGAGCTTGGATAAATCGTTTGACTCCACTAAAAAAGTCTATCCCAGTGGTTATGACCGCGGCATTTCACTCTCAAAGACCCAGTATCAACAACAATTTAATTGATACTGACAGGTTTAAGTGGTCAAACTCACCATGAGCATCGCTGACTCGCTGGACCCCAGCTGCTTGTTACTATGGTTACAGGCAAGAGTGAATAAAGAGCAAAACTTTTCCACACTTAATCCAAGAAAATGAAGTAATAAGCAATGAAAATTCAGTTTTGAA
This sequence comes from Tubulanus polymorphus, assembly GCF_964204645.1. NCBI lineage: Eukaryota > Metazoa > Nemertea > Palaeonemertea > Tubulaniformes > Tubulanidae > Tubulanus > Tubulanus polymorphus. The sequence goes on from NC_134025.1 coordinate 22,327,408, forward strand.
GTCTTGTTGCATTCAAGAGTGAATATTTCCGCTGGATGCTGAAGTCGGTGTTTACATTATGAAGTGTCTAAACCAATTTCCAAGTTGAAAGATTATATTTAGACGGTGTTTCAAGCAAAACAACAGCACTCGACTCATGAGATGATTCCAGATTATATATGCTCACACTCTGAAGAGTTTATAGATGTACAAAATCAATCAATCAGATTGAATTTGCCACATGACATGATTATTCCCAAAATGAAACTAAAAAATTCAAGAAAGGATTTTGTAAAATTATAAAAATTGGAATTTTATATCCTTTAATGAATGGCCAGGATGGTATATTATTCACTCTTGAATGCAGTAGTCGCTTGACCTCAATTACTCGTAAGGCTGAGTGATAGAAACCACAGGGATCCCGATATGTTAGTGTAACAACTCTTTGATGCACCGCGGTCATAACTACTGGGATAGACTTCTTTAGGGAGCTTGCCTATTCGCTGCAGCTACGAGCAATCATCTAATGATCTTAGATAATTGCTCGTAGGCTGCAGGTCAGCTCTCTCCAGACGAAACCAATTTTGAACTTCTGAATAGCTGAATGATTGTTACATAATTTGATGTTATAATCAACGATAAAAGCAAAAACCAAACGTAGGCGGATGAAGTGGATGTGGATGAAGTAGATGAATTGTTCTAACGGTTCATAATAATGTCCGAAATACTGGTTAGAAAAATACGACGTAACTACTGGGTAAATACTAATTACCAACGCGTTCATTGCGATAATAACAATAATTCGTAAAAAAAGAATAATAATGATAGATGATAATAATCTCGCATCGGGCGAATCTGAGTAGGTGTACCGGGTACATGTACTCTTATGTTTGACACTTGTTAAAAGCCAATAATGTTATCTATATATTTAGGTGAAATAAGGAATAAATTGAATTGAATTATCAAACGACACGTGAAGGGCAAGGCCCCAACTACCGTGCGTTCTAGAGATATGGCTACTATTAACCACAACAGGGATTTGTCATGTAGGCCTCGAATGATATTCAGTCAATTTGATACAGATTTGGTTATTCTATTTTTTTTTTCAGAGAAAATCTAACATTTAGGAAACCATGTGCAATACATAGAATAATCAGATTTTCTACCATGACTTTTCATTTTCTCATTAAAACTTGCCTGCCCTCCATTTCTTAAATGTAAAGCTTTGACATTCGGTGATGCGAATGTTTGTTTGGTCTGACAATAAAAACATGTCTAGACCCATTTGGAAAATGAATTCTAATTACCAAAAAAATCCCCGGAGTAATATGTGGAACGTTACAATCGGTAAACGCTGCAATTACCCACTCCCGCGATCTCTGCCGAAAAGACCGAAATATAATTATTTGTGAATAGAGAGCTTGCTTGTACACATTCATGTCTAGCAGTTCACACAGTGCAGTCACTATGGGAAAGCTAAGTTTGACTTTCGCAACAATCATCACTGTGAGTAAAAGTTCTTCGCATAATTGAAACTAAGAAGCAAATATTCCAGAAATTTTACAAGAAAATACCATATATTACGTATTCAGCACACTGCTTGGTATTTTTTTCAGATCCAGTTTTTCGGATCCAGTGTCGCTATTTGGCAGGGTCGCAGCTCGACTGGGACCCCAGGTTTGTTAGTTTTAGGTTTGAGCAACGAGTATAATGATGATAAAGATAATGATAATAATAATAACGTTTATTTATATACCACTCTCCATTGCGTATAACAGCTTTTTACATAAAATACATATATGAACAAAAAACGATAAAAAAAAGAGTATGCCTGGTCCATTTTATCTTATGATTCATTTTTTATTACGTAGACGAATTAACTACCGATTTTGAGTTGGATAACTATAAGTGGAAATCGCGGGGAACATTACGATGGAAGAGAGGACGTTTTGGAACACCCTCTCGACACACCGGTCCAGACGGAGATCATACTAAACCGGCTGGAAATGGTACGAACAGTTCCTAACTTCATCATCCATACACCCTTCAACTCAACATTTGAGAATATGAAGTTAACGAGATTGTTGAGTTGAAAATAAGGTTACGGTATCACAGCGAACAGAGTTTATATTTACTCTTATTTCAGGAAGGTATGTGTACATGGAAGCTTCTTCCCCGGCAAAAGAAGGGGATCAAGCCTGGTTAGAAGCAAATACCACATCATCATCTGACTCCTGCGTCATGAACTTTTATTATAACATGTGTGGTATAACGATGGGGAAACTAGAACTTAAACTCAACGGAAACGTTGTATTTTCGAAATCTGGTCGTCGAAGATGTGGATGGAAACAAGGATCAGCTCCAATCGCAAAAGGAAACGCCGCAGTATGTACTCAATGCACAGCTTAGTATTTCTTGAATTTGTTGTTTGCTTTAACCAGCAATCAAGGAAATGTATTTTGTCTGTTTTGTTTCAGATCCAGTTTGTCGCTACCCGGGGAAAGTCTTGGAAATCCGACATAGCCATTGATGACATTTCTTTTACGGGATGCACCCTGCTACCTGTGGTACCAGGTTTGTTGGTTGCGAGTATTAGTTTATCGTGATTGAATAGTGAAAATAGTGGTTAGAAACTGATAACTTATCACGTTTAGAAACGGATTCCTTTATCTAGCGCGTCAAGATACGATGATCAAAGTGAAGACTTGGTGCGTTTAAACTATAATCCATTTTCTATCACGTAGGACAATTGACTACCAATTTTGAGACAGATAACGGAAAGTGGAACTCGCAGGGATCAATACAATGGACGAGGCAATCAGGCGGTACAGGGTCTTCTGGCACCGGTCCAAGTGGAGACCATACAACTGGAAGTGGTATGGACAGTTTCTAACTCAAACAACATCGTCTATACACCCCTTACCTCCCTCGATCTTCCAGCATGTGATGTTAACGAGATCATTGAGAGGAAAATAGGTGTTCATACTATTAGGCTAAATAGCATCATGTCGAGAAGTGTTTAACATTTACTCTCATTTTAGGAAAGTATGTGTACACAGAATCTTCTGGGAAACAAGTGGGTGATCAAGCTAAGTTTGAAGCAGATACCCTATCAATGTCTGACTCCTGCGTCATGAACTTTTATTATCACATGTATGGTTCACATATGGGAAGACTTGAAGTTAAACTCAACGGAAATGTTGTATTTTCGAAATCTGGTGATCAGGGAAATCAGTGGAACCCGGGATCTGTTACGATTGCAAAAGGAAACGCAGCGGTATGTACTCAATACTCAACATAATATTCTATTCAAAGCTTTACCAACAATGTGTCGGAGGAAATAATTTGTATGTTTTTTTTCAGATCCAGTTTGTCGCCACACGGGGTAACGGTGATAAGTCCAACATAGCTATCGATGACGTCAGGTTTACCCCGGAATGCACTGCGACACCAGGTTTGTTAGAATTCGCGACAGAAGTAAAGTTGATCGATCGCAAATAGTGAAATATGGAGATAATCTAATAACAAATGACGTTTGAAAACACATTCCTTTATCTAACGGGTCCACAAGTATTGTATTCAATGAGTAGGAAGTACCGACGAGCCTCGTTAGTACGATGTCAGTGGTGAAATGAAAAATCATCGCACTAACCTAATTTCGCATTAACCATTTCATAAAAACAATTCCATAATTACCTCAACGGAGATTCTTAGAGAAGATTATTGCGAGTGGTCAGCGCCACCACTCAAAAAGACAACTAAAACGACGGATTGATGACGATTTGAACAGAACATTCTGTAAATTCGACCGCCAATCAAACATATCAGTACTTGCATTTCCGATTTCAAAATAAAACCTCCTGTTTCGCTACCAGCAAGCGTGGTTGGTTTGTAAGCGACTCTAAATCACAATATACGAAACGAAATCTACCTATCAATAACAGTAACAGGGTCAATCCCTATCATTTTAAGATTAAAAAGAATAATGCGGACGAGTCGAATTTTTAATAAGGCGAGCCTCATTATGCACCATCGTACTAAGTATGTTCATTTACTATAGAAATGAATAGATCGTATATTTTACATGGTATTACGGGGAATTTCGTTCTTAAAAGGTCATCGTACTTAGCTAACATTTTTATAAGACAATTCTTTAAGAAAAGCCGGGATTCTTAAGTTCATCGTATTAGTGAGGTTATCGTTGTAAGCCGAATCGTACTAACGAGGTTCAACTGTAATTATGTAATTTTGTTACGTAGGACAATTGACTACCGATTTTGAGACGGATAACGGACAGTGGATCTTACGGGGAACGTTACGATGGAAGAGAGTATCAGGCAGGACAGATATTCGTGGCACCGGTCCAAGTGCAGATCATACGACTGGAAGTGGTACGAACAGATTCTAACTCATTCAACATTGTCCATACACCCCTAAACTCTTTTAATCTGCGGGAATATGAAGTTAACGAGATTGATAAGTGACGAGTAGGTGGTCAAACAATTAAACAGTATCGCGACGAACATTTTCAATATTTACTCCCATTTCAGGAACGTATATATATGTGGAAACGTCAAGCTTCAAATCTGCAGGTGATCAAGGATTGCTCGAGGCAGCTACTCAATCAGCGTCTGACTCCTGCTCCATGAACTTTTATTATAACATGAATGGTCAAACGATGGGAAAATTAGAAGTTAAACTCAACAGAGAAGTGGTATTTTCGATATCTGGTGATCAGGGAGATCAATGGAAACAGGGATCTGTTGCAATTACAAAAGGGGGCGCCATAGTACGTACTCAGTGCACATCTTAGAATGTATTTTACTTAAACCAAGAATCTGAAAAATGTATTTCGTGTCGTTTTTTTTCAGATCCAGTTTGTCGCTACCAAGGGACCCGCTTGGGAATCCGTCATAGCTATCGATGATATCTCCTTTTCGTCTAATTGCTAGCGATCTGTCGATTCATAAGATATGTATTCAGTCCTAATTATAAACAAATACGCTAAACAAATGCCCATGTTCTATTGTTCAATCACTGAGTCTATTCTCGATTTGCATTTAACATCCAACCCTGGACGAACTAGCAAGATAACATTACACTCCTCTAGACGGATACCGGCGATTTCATTTTTGGCAATTCTCGACTCGTTCGATAAACTCTCTGCATGTGTTTGCCATTTCTTCGAAAACATATGTCGTATTATCGCTAACCCTTGACGAACTGTACAGTTTCGTGGCAAACATAACTAACCTGATTTTGAAAAACTAAACACTTTGATACGTGCATCGTTGATATGTCCATTCGCCACAGAAATTCTTTCCAAAGAAAAGATGGTCGTACGCGCAGTTTGTTGCCGAGATACCGAGAAAACGTATACAAGGTAGAATTTCAAGATCCTTCTCCGACCCTTACGCCGAAGAAATCCTCGTGTAAAGAATTGAATATATAACTGAGTGGTCACAAAATGCAATGGCATTGAAACAAAGGAGTCTTGATAAACTAGATATGTTATCGAAGTAAACATACATGACGTACTGGGTTAGAGACCTAGTCTTCCGTTTGGATCTTGCTGTCTCGATATGATACAATGGATATTCCTGGCCACGTACATTGTCTAATCTTAATAAACGATACAGTCGAACGATTCTGCTCACAACGTAAACCTCAGTAATACGGTGAATTTAAGAATTTCCGGCTTTTCTTATAGCATTTTCATATAGAAAAATGTTTGTGTGGGCTGCACTGCCACTTATGAGGACCAGGTCCGTAAGAGAAGAGAGTAAACCGGGAGAACACGTCTTTACTGTATCAGCATCATAAGACAACTAACTTTATTTCCCATAATTTAAACTACACTAAAAAGAGTATATGTGGTCAAGTAATTACATAGATCCATCATCTTGACAGCTGCGGTTCAAAGACTACTTCAAAGAATACTTCGGCTATTTCCGACACTGCCGGGCGGCAAAGGTGTGGTTTAGCATGTCAAGTCTGGTAGTAAAGTAAACAAAGTACATAAGTAAATTTAGCAAATACGAGGAAAATTAAAAGTAATTAAAACGTTATACATGAATTCGAAGAAGGCAAATTTAAGTAAGTGAGTATAATGATAAGCGATCGTCTAATTTGAATTTCTAACAGGCATTGCGTTGTGTTTGTAACATATTTGATATAATTATGAATTCTAAAATCATATTAGTTTAATGTAATCATCATTTAAACATTAATCTACATTTCCTACATTCATTGATTAACATAGTTCATAGAAATGTAATTTATGAAAGCATATTGAAGAAATTGATAAGCATTTAAATACATGTAGCGGTATATAAAATCATACGTAATTGAGAATTTCAGCAAATTAAGGTTATAGGCGTAAACAGTAAACATTTTAACGAGTCATTAATTACAGTCATTAGTTTCATAGAATGAAAATACCATTCTTCGTTAAAAATACCATTCTTCGTTCGATGATCCTCCAGCCGCGAAGGGAATAAACGCATTAAAGTAAACAGTCATTCAAAACACACGCGCGCGGAGTGACCACGAAGGTCAACGTAAATGTAAACATAAACACGCAGAAAGTTTTGTAACGGGAAATAGTTGTATATACGTACGCAAATAGTTTGTAACACGATAAAACGATGAAGTTCATTTCAAAATATCGGCGGTCCATCGTTTCAAATTTTCTCTCGCAGCGACCGCGGAACGTCATTTTGGGAGAGAATTGACGGTCTATTTCGATTTCGCGCCTTACGCGATGTAAATCGGTTTCGAGGACTCTCCATTGCATTTCGAGTTCATCATTAAGCAGTTCGTCCCATTTAAGATCATTAAGCCACAATTGTTGAATAAATATTTTGGAACTTACATGAACGGGCGACAGATATCCTAGCGGATCGTATAAATTCGATACAGATTTAACCACTTCACGCTTTGTGGCGATATTCGCGGGTTTCTGGCCTTGTTTATATTTCAGAGTATCATCTGTTATGTTCCAAATCATACCGAGATTGCTAACTTCTTCATTTCGATTTAGGGTATTGTTAGTTTCCGCTAATTCGCGTAGAGCGGTGCTGTTGCTTGTCCATTCACATAAATCAAATCCACCATCGGACATAATTTTAACTGATTCGCGATAATAATCAAGAGCTTCGGATTCATTTTCAACGGAGGTTATAACATTATCCAAATAGATTTTGGCCTTTAAATCTGAGGCGACGGGTGAATCATACTGTTCGAGGTGTAATTTCACAACGGCATTGAGAATAAAAGGAGAACACGCGGCTCCAAACAAAACAGATTTAAAACGGTATACGATGAAATCACTGTCGGGGTCGCTTGGATCACATAGCCAGAAAAACTTTGTGTATTCGCGATCACGTGTATCAAGTTTGACCATCAGGAACGCCTTCTCGATATCGGACGATAAGGCCACGTGACCTGTACGTTGCTGTAGTAGGATGGCCGCTAGATCATTCAGGAGGCGGGGTCCTGTTTCTAGGCAGTCGTTGATGCTCGGATCAACGCCGGATTGGCGGCAACTACAATCGTAGACTATTCTAATCGGCGTGGTCTTCGAATCCTTTTTCACGGAATGATGGGGCAGATAATGACCACGTGTTTCATCGTCGTCGTGTACGCGCTCTATGAAGTCGCGGGAAAGTTGATCCTCGATTATTCGGTTATAAACGTATCTGGTTTCGCTGATTACGCGCTTCGTGAAATATTTATAGGTGTACTGTAAGACCAGATTGATCTGGTTCGCCTTTTAACAATGTTCAGATTTGTTGGGAGAGGATCGTGATGAGATTTCCATGGTAGTTTAGCGATATAACTATTCTCTGATTTCGTCAGGTAGTTTTCACGGTAGTCGTCGAACGTGATTGTTTTTTCGGTGTTGTTTTCCGACGATTTAATACCCAGAGTCTCGATATCCCAGAACTTATTGAGTTCGTCGCTTTCGCGTCGATAATCAGTTTTAACGAACATAGCTCGTTGCAAATTGTGTTTCGTTTGTCCGACGATCGGGCCAGATAACAGGTAGCCCAATTTTGAAGCAACGGCAGTCGGACCATTTCCGCGAACAGTTTCGTTTTCAACCAATTGCCAATAGTAATCAGCGCCAATCAAAATTGATAAATCGTAGGAGTAATCGGTGTAAGTAAGCGGGTGCGCTAATTGCAATCCATTCAAGTAATCGAGATTCTTCAGATTGTAACTATATGTTTGCATCGGAGACGAAATCGCATCGGTGACAAGAGCTTTTAAGTCCAGAATTGAGCCATTTTTTGTTTTCAATTTTACGGTGACCTGATCAAACAGTCTGCTACAAGGCGCGGTATCACCAAAGACGGCGAGATTGATGTCTTCTGATGAGTCGATTTTTAGACATAGTTTATCAGCCATGTCACGGGTAATGAAAGTCTTGGTGGAACCTTCATCAAACAAGATGAACGCCTGTTCGAAATGGTCATCGTTACGATGGGCGACATCTGCTACTGCAGTTTTTAACAGTACCGGTCCAGCTGTTCGTATATTGGTATTTCTTTCGGTCAGAATTGATTGATGACTCTCGGTTTTTCGGTCGGTTTCTCTCGGGTTGTTGAAAACCTCATGTAGAAGAGTATGATGTTTTTTACTTTGGCACTTCCTGCATGAGAAATTCGATCTGCACTCATTTAACTTGTGCATCTGTTGTGGGGTTGCTTTCGGTTCTCCAACAATGTTGTGGAGTTGAGTTTCTCAACCAATTGTTGTGGGGGCCACGTTGCGTTCTCCCCTCGTGTTGTCGTTGTTGGTTCCGATTAATCCGATAAGTGATATCCCTCTGACTCCGGAATAATAACAACTCTTCTCGTGGGTCTACGTTCTTTCTTTATTTTCCCGCACAATTCTTATTCCTTCCTACAGCTCGTATTTTTAGACTTCTCCGCCACTCTAGCATCTCTCTCCCCCTTACTGTGCTGACCCTCCCTTTTTATCTTATTTCATGTTACTCGTGACGTATACTTCTACATATGTTATACGTCACGAGTTTATTACTTGTTTACTTCCTAGCCATACCAGAGCTCAAGGCTGCCGCTATAACCAGCAACCCTACGCAGATACTCACGTCACTTTCACCTATCTTCTATTCAGTGTCTTATGTGCGACGTAAGCATCTACGTAGGTTGTTTACTAACTTCAGCCACTGCCCTGAACTCTGGCTTCCCTCCCTCTATGCAAACTACTAATTTATCACCCCAATACTATCCTCCTCCCCAGACGATTGGTCCCCAATCGCCAAAAATTCACAAGACCCTATTGTAGTTTCCCAAAAAAAAAAATCTTTTCAAAAGTGCACAGGCTTCAGAACATCATTTATAAACAACATCTCTTACAACTCAAAGCCAGCCGCAGGGTAATGAAAATAACACAAAACCTTCAGAACATCAAGACTAATGATACACAACCACCATTCCGTACATCAATTTACAACACCTGTAAAGTAGCCATAAATCACAATTTCTGACCCTTTCCCCTATTATCCCATCCCGCATAACTTCTACCTAAACTAAGCAACACACCCCACTCATCATCAGTTCATCTTATTCATCAACGAGACCTACATGGACCTCATAGAATTTTACGATAAGCCAAAAAAATTTCTAAATACTTATAAACTTAACACACGAACTTTATCTAAGGAAAAGCAATCATCTACAAATATCAAATATGAGACTCTTTTCATCAGTAATATATAACAATTATGAGGCATGTACATCTGTATATTAATCTTACATTTAATGAGAACAAGCCTATACAATTGTAGTCATGCAAAAAAAAACATATCAAACACAACTTCCCAAATAGCTTTCATAGACAATCACCCATTTCTCTATATCCACATTTATGTAGTCTAATAATTTAACAATATATGACCAACCACTTCAACTTTCTGACTCTTTTCGTTCTCGTTATCTTTACCAAAAAAATAATCAGTGTGTGCAGCCTAATTTGTCTTTAAAATTACCATTGCAAACACGTCAATTTCCCACTGTCCAAACTATCAGCCGTTACCTTTACCGATATCAGATGATTTGTCAAACCTGTCCCGACCCCAATCAACGACGTAAATTAATACAGATGCCAGATACATCATTTAGTTGATTATTATGTGCCCAGCACACGTTGGCAACAGACATGCTCAACAATGAATTCACAAACAATTTCATAATAATTTTTCTATGTGTACGTAACATAAAGGTAAGCCAAAACATACCAAAAATGAATATACCACATGCGTACATTCGCATTATTGAGATGTCAGCTGCTAGTCCCCACCCATTGCCTCAGAAAGCACATTTATCCGTAGTCTAGGCAGGGATAACATGAACTGCTATTTGCGGCTTGGAACCGTTGAAATAGACAGGCAGGCCGCCATATATTTATGGAAGGATGTCATAAAGTGACCACAAAACTCATTAAGATGCATCACCCAAAAGTTAGGGAAAATTCCTCTGGACACTACTCATTCAGTGCCATTCAAACAGCCGATTCTCAAAAATTAACTTTAACTCCTGGGCCTATGGTCTTCCAAACCACCCACATCTGATATTCCAATTGTTCTAATTCCTTCCCGCAAATCAGGGGATATAACCCCACATGTAAAACGGCCGACGCCTCATCCTGTATATAAACCGGTCAAGACGGACTGAAAGTTCGGAAAAAAAACATAGCGCTCACACATCCCTGCAATCTACGACCATTCAGTTAAGATACCCAATCTACCGAATAATACTTATCATACTTATTGTATTACGCAATGAGCAACCCTTTACTTCTAAAAAACCAATCCCCTGAATGGCCATTTCAGCATACCTAACAAATAGCTGTATCGTGACATTTCTCATTTCCGTATCATCCCCCATGTCACGCCTTACCGGAGTAAAATAAAATCAATGGATAAATAGGGAACCGGCCGACGAATCACCCATTTGGTATTTCTTGATATTCGACCCTAATAATGTCCAACATATATATCCAATCTTTCCCAGAGGCTAGCCATTAAACATTATACTGTTTCAAAGGATCTTCAGAATGAATCCTTCGGGCTATAATCCCCCGTTTTATTCCGGACCATCCCTAGAGCATCCCTTACTCTTCATCCAGGTCCCTGGTCCACCTTAATTCATCTCATATAAACTACTCTATTCAAACCCCCTCCGGTAAGATTCACCACTGAGCGCCCAATCTAACCTTTGCACAATAAACATATTCTATACTAACTCGCGATACTCATTATATTTCTTAAAACCACATAAACACCACAGTTATTTGTTAGGTATATACAGGCAGTGAGCGCTTTCAACTATCGTTACACTGATAACCGAGTGGCTTACCTAGACTAATAAATCATTCTTTCGCGAAATACCATCCAGCAAATTTAGCAAACTATAAAAGATTTACGTAGTACATATTTATATCTACGTAGATACAATAACCCAGCACACAAGCAACTTAAAAACGCTGAGTATCATTCTACAAAAGCAATCAAAACATGCAGAAATACATATCATATTATTTACAATTACTATAAGCCGCAATCGTAGTCCGTTGAACGTCTCCAAGGTCGATTTCCCGTAGCAGATCTATGAACTGTCCGATGATGAAATGCGTTTGTATAATGCCTCTAATACTCTACTGTTTTTCATTTATCGCGCTATGATCGCAGAATCACTTCGTTTCCGAACGCCATTATGTCCGTTAATTCACACGAATCTAAATTCGGAGTCGTAAATTCAATTTGCTGCCATGTAAAACGTAGTGTCCAAAACACGATCTTACGAAAACGCCACACCAAATCGGATAATTCAATTAATTTAAATATGGAAAGAAACAACTACTTTCCGCACTGGAAGCTCTATAATTCATTTCAACTAAATCTGACGATATGAAGATTACATATTTCTCGAATAAGACAAACAAACAGCTATTAAATCCAGACGGGAATGATTTTTATACACAGATCGAGTTATCCGCAATATTTCAACTTAACCCGCGGTAGCGGCCCGTATTTCATATAATTATAACGGTTACGGAATGTAACGTTCATCTTACACTTTTACTTCACCCCTGCTCTCACTCACCAAATATACACGATCGCTTGGCAGCGAGAGGTGCAGGATACACCACTGTTCTCCACCAATGTTGTGGGGTTGCTTTCGGTTCTCCAACAATGTTGTGGAGTTGAGTTTCTCAACCAATTGTTGTGGGGGCCACGTTGCGTTCTCCCCTCGTGTTGTCGTTGTTGGTTCCGATTAATCCGATAAGTGATATCCCTCTGACTCCGGAATAATAACAACTCTTCTCGTGGGTCTACGTTCTTTCTTTATTTTCCCGCACAATTCTTATTCCTTCCTACAGCTCGTATTTTTAGACTTCTCCGCCACTCTAGCATCTCTCTCCCCCTTACTGTGCTGACCCTCCCTTTTTATCTTATTTCATGTTACTCGTGACGTATACTTCTACATATGTTATACGTCACGAGTTTATTACTTGTTTACTTCCTAGCCATACCAGAGCTCAAGGCTGCCGCTATAACCAGCAACCCTACGCAGATACTCACGTCACTTTCACCTATCTTCTATTCAGTGTCTTATGTGCGACGTAAGCATCTACGTAGGTTGTTTACTAACTTCAGCCACTGCCCTGAACTCTGGCTTCCCTCCCTCTATGCAAACTACTAATTTATCACCCCAATACATCCCAAAGCAATTAAAACATCTTCGCGCGGTTTTTATGATTTCGAGTCGTTTTGTCGGATCGGTAACGACGGTACAATCCCTGGCTTCGTGTGGTCTTCCGCAAAATAAGCATTTCCTTTCGCACCGAAATTGTTGCCTATTTCTAGGTTCGGTGCGATTTCGTTGATGACCACGGGTGAAGAGTGAAGTTTGATACGGTTGTAAATCGTGTGTTGCGTGGTCACCCATTCCAATTTCAAGTGCTTCAATTTCTCGACGGATAGAATTTCGTAGAGAAGTAAATTTCCACTCCTCTGACGGCGGTTGGTTTCGAGCGATTTGAGTTCGTACTTCGAGCGGAAGTTTGTTCATTATCATCGGTATGAGTAGCGAGCCGTACGATTCCTCGCTTGTCCCTAAAGCCTGAAGCCCGCGCACGTGACTTTCGATGGTATCGTAGAAGTTTCTCAAACTATCCACCTCGTAACGCGGTTGTTTCAATTCTAATAGTGCGGACATATAAGCATTCGTGATTTTTTGTTTTTGTCCGTACCTTTCCTTTAGTAAGTCCATAGCGTGTCCGTAGTTGTTGTTCGTGAGACTTAATCCTTCGATGGTTTTCAGAGCTTCGCCGTGCAATTGACACTGTAGATACTGGAACTTTTGGATCGGTGAAATGCTGTTATTTTGATCGACAGCGGAATTAAATGCATCAATGAAAGTTATCCAATTTAGTACATTCCCATCGAAATTCGGTAGTACTAATTTCGGTAAATTAGTACCTCTCTGGTTCGTAGTTTGCGGCGGTGCGGGTGGCGCGTGATTTTCGTTCGTGTTGTCGTCTGAATCAGTCGGCGGAAGATTCTGAGTGACTGAAGCGCTGATCGGTTGAGCTACGGCTGAGATTGTCTCTTCTTTCGGTTGTTTCGTGAGTTTTTTGCGCCAGCATTCCATGATAAGTAATCTCTCTTCAGCTTGTTCCACGAAATCTTCAGCTTCCGCCATAGCAATTTCGAGTTCGTTTTCATCGGTCGAATCGATGATAGTTTGATCGAGTTCAATGATCGTTTGAATCTTCGTTTTTATTTTCGCTGTTTTCCGTTCGGCCAATGCCTGAAGTTCGTCACCTTGTAATTTGGTTTCGATTTTAAGCTGTTCAAAACCGTCGAGTAATTTCACGAGTTGGCTCCGGTGCGAGCGTCAGTAATTGGAAAAGTGGGCTTTCAGATCAGAGGTCAAGAGGTCGAGACACCACTCATCACCACAAGTAATTTGTTTTCCTTATAAATGGGAGATAGAAAAGCATTCTTAGCAACAATAAATAACAGAATAAAACCAGCAAAAAAACAATTTGAAATAAAAAAGTTAGTTGATGTTACAAAAGAAATTGAACATAAAATATTGAAATTAGAAAAGATAAAAACTAAATATGGAGAGAAAGTATCAGCTAATTTAAGCTACTGCAATGTTAGTACATCGCGAGAATTTAAAGTATTTTTACCTGATAAATGGGTTTCATTGAGTACAGAGGAATTAAAAGATTTAGAAGGATTTAAAATAATCTATCATGGAAAAAATGAAGATGGCCATCATGATTTAGAAATTGTTGATTAAATTTAAAAAAATAAATTAATAAAAATATCTAGAATCCGAAATGACTTATCTGGACAATTTAATTGCTCCGCATAGATAGACAAAAGTAGTGAGATATTCAATTAATATTCAATTAATTAAAAAAATTTTTTTTTTGCTTTTTTTCTAAAATATTAATCCATTTTTTTTTATTGTCAATTTTGGAATATCAGAATTATTTTCATTTTTGATAGCAGTTGTTTCAGAATTATTAATATCATGAATTTTATTTGATTTCTTATACCAATTACACCCAATCAAAATGAATACAATTACAAATCCAACTGTAAAATATAGACATTTATCAAATATTCTATCATTAGAAGGAGTAGAAATAACAATATTTTCACCATTTTTATTAACATTTTTATTACTTATTTTTTCTTTTACAGCTTTTTTATATTCTTGTGATTTAATTCCTAATTGTCGAGACCATTCAATTTGTTTCTGTAATCTCGGTTTTTTCTTCACTTCTTCCACCTTGTTCATTTATTATAGAAATATTTTTACTTTCAATATTTGAAAATGTTATAACCCCAGTTGATAATAATGTCATTAATCCACCTAATTGAAATGATAAATATCCAATCCATTTATTTAATTCAGTCATAACTAAATAATCATTTTTTAAATCGGAATATAATCTATTTTCATCTTGAATTGGCAGCATATAATTACATAATTTACTATAACCTTTTACTACATTTTCTGATATCGCGTCATTAATTCTAGCTGTTCTCGCGGCTTCATAAGTCTTAAATAATCTAATAATTTCATCTGATTTCATTGTATCTAATTCATTATAAGTTAAATTTTTACCGACAAAATTTTTACATTTTCCAGATGCTATTAATATTTCTAATTGATGTTTACAATAAAGATAATATTCATAATTATTATTTGTTGTAACATTATTTAAAGCACCATCATCTGGAGTTAATTTTGTTTCTGTTATTCCTAAATCATCTAAAGTTTTTTCAATTGGAACATCACCATTTTTAGATTTTATTTTCTTTTCACCTCCCATTTATAAAACAAATAAATTAGTTGTGTTGTTGCAACTAGAATTCAACTAGAATGTAACTAGAATTCAACTAGATTAACAAGCTAGTTGAAATATTGTTGTTTTTGTTTATTTCTTGTTAAATGTAGTTGATTTTTGTTCCAACTACTAACAACTAGAATTCAACTAGAATGTAACTAGAATTAAACTAGATTAACAAGCTAGTTAAAATATTGTTAAATCTAGTTGATTTTTGTTCCAACTACTAATAACTAGAATTCAACTAGAATGTTACTAGAATTCAACTAGATTAACAAGCTAGTTGAATTTAAATAAATTCATATTTAAATGGGTGTTGTAATCTAAATAGTAATTTTGATCTTTTAATATTTTTCAACTTATCCATATATTCATTATGTAAATCATGCGGAATAATATCATTTTCCTCAAGCGCATTTTTCATAGATTTTCTATCTTTATTGTAGAATAAAACTAAAAATCTAATGTTTTCTCTAAAATCTTTAACAATTGAATTATATTTTTGATTTAAAACCCATGTTGTTATCCCGAAATGTCTACCAGAAAAAGCTAAATAACATAACTCACTCTCTCTAATTTTTGAATCATGTAAATTTGCGCAATCATCTATAATGAATAATGTATTTGATCCTTTATAAATATCAATTGCTATTTTAATACAATTATCTAAATTTTCTTTTACGGTTTTAGGATCTAATATAATAAATTTATTATTTCTAGTAATATTTCTATCATAAGTTTGATTAAATTCATATGTTGGACAAAATAATACTATATTATCAAAATAGTTTTTATAAACAGTTTCTAATAAATTTAATATAAAATAAGTTTTTCCACAATTTGTTACGCCAGAAATTAACATATTATGAGGCTCAAATATAAATAATTCCTTATTCATTTATATATTTTTAATTTTACTTGATAATATCCATTCATTGAATTTATCTGGCCATCCAACCCATTTTACTAAAGAATATTTTTTTCTTTTAATAGTTTTTGTTTTTAATACTTTTTCAATTTTATATTCTTGTTCTAGATTTTCAGTAGTTAAACTTCTTCTTCGTAGAAGTAGCCATCAACTTCTTCACCATCTAAATCTTCTAATTTATAGACATATGGTTTTGTTGTTATTACCTTTTTTATTTTATATATTTCCCTAGTAAAATTTCGATCGTATCCTTTGTCAAATATCTTTTTATACTTAGAAATTCTAACATTTTGACCAACTTTAAATTTAGGTTCACCAAAATCATCTACAAGAAATGCTCCATATAAATTATTCCAAACAATTTCAGCATTCTCAGGTTTTCTAGCATCAATAGGTTTCATTCCAATAGAAGAATGATAAGAATTATTATATCCTTCTATCAATTTTGGTAAAACATCAATCCATTTAAAAGTATTATTTGCTGTAAAATATTTCCACATTCTTGTTCTTAATGTTCTATTAAATCGTTCAACAACTGCTGCTTTTTTATCCGATTTTGTTGAAAAATATTTAATATTATGATTGTCTAAGAGTTCATGAACAAGTGAATTATCAAATTCTTTTCCATCATCAAATTGTATTTTTTCTGGTTTTAGTTTATCATCCGAAAGAAATTTTCTTAAAACATTTGATGTTTGTACAGCATCTTTTCTATAAAGTGGGAAACTCCATACATAACGACTAAAAATATCAATTATATTCAATAACCACCAATAATCATCATTATCTTTCTTAACATTTTTCATATCAATTAAATCTCCTTGCCACTGTTGATCTACATAACTTACCATAGTTTTACGAGTTTTATATTTTCTAACAATTTTTTTATGTGTTGTGTATGTTGGTTGTTCTAACATAAATTCATTTATATCTTTATATTTAACTAAATTTTGTGGGATTATCTTATCTAATTTATCTTGTTTTACTTGACGCCATATATTTTTAGTAGAAGAATAAGCAACCGAACTCTCAGGGTTGTAATATAAATTTCTTAAATATTGTTCTTTAGTATTAGGAGTTTTTTTACCACCCATTTATATATCGTTAATTTTAACTTTATATTTCTAATATTGAATACTATCTAATTGTGAATTTACAATATTTAATTGTGCATCGGATATAATATAAATGTGCATTTTGAAATTTTTGTCTCCTCTTTTCTTTGTCATGAATAATTGTATTCCATCTTTAGTGTTCTGTAGTTTTTTTCCAGAACCATGTAATGAATTATCCTCTGTTGTTCTAAAATCTAACCATAATGCATATTTATTGCCGGTATAATAATCAATTTGATTAATATTACAATTTTCAAATGATTTTACTTTTTCATTCATAAAATGTTTTCTAATTTCTGGCCATTGATCTATCATTCTCATTCCTTGACAAAATATTTTATTTGCTATTCCTTCGATAGTTATTTCTACTTTTGTTATTTCAGGATTATAATAATTATCAACCTTTATTGCGCCATTAGAATATGTTGCAATGGTAAAAAATATTAATATACCTTTAATAGATCTTCTTGGGAAGTTAATATTCTCATTAATTATTTCATCATTTGCATTAATAGTTACAGTTTTAAATTTATCAATATAATCATATAATAATGAAAATCCTTGATTGTATTGAGTTTGAATTGTGCTAGCAATATTTTCATTAGTTACTGTGTCATATTCTAAACATATATTCGATAATTTATAACCCATATCTTTAACAACGCTAGATAATACAATTTCATTCACAGGAGCAAATGTTATCTCAAATATAATATCTTCTTGAATTGCGTATTTATATAAATTTGCATTATTATTTATCAATTCAAAGTCTAATGGAATTTTATATTTGCTTCCATAAATCTTTTTAATCAAATTATCTGTGGCACGAGTTACTATTGCGTCATTAACTCCTGATCTTAATTTATTATGGTTTTCCGATTGAATGCCCTGAAATATCATATTATTTCTATTTTCTTTAGTTAACCATAAATCTTTATAATGCATAAATAAATTATAATCATCTAATGAGAAAACTGTTTCTGGACCAATCTTTATAGTTAACTTTTTAATCAAATATCTTCCAACATTATCAACAACATAATTATTATCATGACCAATTACTTTTATATCAGCTGATAAATAAATACTATTTGGAACATAAAAAGTATTTTATGTATATATAAAGTATGTTATATAGATATTATGTATATATTTTATATAAAGTTTCATCGGGATTAATATTTGAAGGATTATGAGTAATTATATGATGTGATCTTTCTGCTTTAATAGCATTAGATATTCTAGAAATCTTAGAAAGACTTATATAACTCCCACTCATTTATTTAACAAAAAAATTAATTATTTATTTTTTATTATTTTTTCTTGATATCTTTTTGATATCATATTCACTAACCCAAAAATAATAGCACTTTCAACTGTAATTAAAAATAAAATAATATGTTCAGCAGCAAAGTTAAGAATATTCCCAGCAGATTTCAATATAAAACCAACAATTGATGCAATAAATCCTGGTAATGCTGCAGCAGATTTTTTAGATAGTTCCCATAAATATTTTGCTAATTTCTTTAAACCATCCTTAACTTTATCTTGTATAGAATTATTATCATTCGGGGGTTTATCTGGTTTATTGGGAGTAGGAGTAGATTTTAAAGCATTTGATATTGCTAAACCAATTGTTGTAAATAACATAGTTACAGCTGTTAGAATTGAAAGAATTGTTATTCCTTCTAATTTGAATAATAACTTTATTCTATCTTTCAATGATACTTCAGAATTTGGTTTTATCAATAAATCTTTAAAAATAACTTTTAATCTATTAATATTATAATCATATAATTTTAATAATAATTTAATTTCTTCTTTTTGTAATTCTATGTTATATTCTAAATCATCTTTTTCTTTTTCTAAACGTAATTCTTTTTGCCTATATTCTATTTCATCAATTATTTGATGATCTAAATCAGACTTTAATTGTTCTATTTCTTTATTTTTATCAGTTAATTCTTTTTCTAAAGTTCTAATTTTAAAATCTCTTATACTTTTATCATGCGCAATTTTATCAGATGCATGTCTTATACTTTCAATTTCTCTAATTGCTTTATCAGAAAATATATCTAAATCTTCTAGTTGTTGATCTGTTGCATCAATTAATCCATTCGGTAAAAGTTTTTCAATTGGAACTTTATTTGATTTAAGTTTACTAGTTTTGGAAGTTATATTCTGTTCAGAAGTTGTTTCTGTTTCTGATTTCTTTTTGATTATTTCAAATAATTCATTAATTCTTTGTTTAAATACGTCTATATTATCATCTATTTCTTTTTGTGTAACATCAGTTATTTCATTACTATTACTTATTATTTTAATTCTATCTGGTTTTAAATTTTTCAAAGTTGATTCCGCTAATATTTTTTTTTAATTATTTTTATAAGTGATATCAATATAATAATCACCTTTCAGATTATAATAACATTTACCATTATCTAAAAATCTTAATTTATCTACTAAAGGTCCAACGTCTTCATCATTTATGTTAAGTTTAGATTTTTCAATTATATCTTCTAATTTAGCTACTTTGTTTAAATTATTTAAATCTTTTTTTACTAAACCTGGGTCTAAATTTTCAGGATTTAATTGTGATTCTGCATTTTTAATATAATCAGGCATATTTAAATTATTATTATATCCTGGATCATTACCGTCATTAAAACTTGTTTCACTAAAATCAGGTTGTTGTTCATCAGTTATGCCAGGTTCATTAAAAAGATCCATTCCAATATCTTCTCCACCTTCTACATCCATTTATATAATAAAAAAATTAAAATTTAAAATATAACATTCCTCCTATAACAATTCCTATACAAGTTAAAGCTAATTTAGTATTTTCATGTAATTTATTATCATTATCAGTTTTAATTATATCATGTTGAATATTATCAGTTTTAATATTTTCTGTAGTATTGTAATCTTTTATTTTGGAATCATTATCCAATTTAATATTCTTAGTTTTAGTTTCTGTTGATTGAATGTGTTTTTTATTTTTTTCACCTTCCATTAATTTTGGAGCAGTAATAATCTTTTTATTTATATCATTTAATCCAATTGAATTATTTATTGTTGCAGTTTTAATTAGATTATTATAACCAATTATATTTCCCATCTTTAATACTAAATCATTAGAAATAATTAATAGATTAGGGCCTATACAATAATTTAGTCTTACATGAGATTTATCTAAATAATTTTGATATCTTACAATGTTTTCCGGAATCGATCTATTTTTATCATTATGAATGGAATCTTCAAATAATACTTTGAATTGTTTCTGCGCATCGAATGAAGTGTTATCATTTCCAATTATTGGGGATCTTGTTTCAACTTGCGCACCTAAAATACATATCAAATAAGTTCTAATAGATTGATTTATTCTTTGTATTCCAGCTTTAGTAAAACCTTCACTATTTTCTAAAATGAAATTAACCCAACCATTATTGTTTTGTTGTTGTATATTATTATAATATTTTGGTAATTCATTCCAATTTAGTGTTCTTATATCTGAATTTGTCATTATTTTTCCAAATTCTTTAGTATATAATATTCCTAATCCACCCATTGTTCCAATTTTTGCTCTAAAATCTTTATTTGAATTAATATTAAATTCATTACATATTTTATAAAACTTAGAAAAATTAATATTATTATTCAATTCTTTAAAATATTTTGAACCTGGTAAAGGACATTCTAATTCATCTAATATTAATTTTATTTGAAAATATGTATGAAATCTAAAAAGTTATAACATCAATGGTAAACTTGGTTTGTTTAAATGAGATCATTTCACTAATTCCACATCCTGTTGTTGCACAATAAACAGCAAAATTTAATTGGTTCTGCCAATACTTCATATTAGATTTCAATAACCATTGTTTTGCCTCATTTAAATTTTTGAAATTAATTGTATACACATGAAATATATTTTCCATCTTTACATGAAAATTATTACTTTCAGTAACATAAATATATAAATCATTTAATGAATTTAAAACTTCATTTCTATATGTAATATCTTTATTAAAATCTAATGCAGGAATATTATATTTAATTGATTTATTATATTGGAAAGCTTTTGGAAAACTATCTACCATTTATATAATAAAAAAATTAATAATTTATTAATTCTTTTAATAATTTATCTTGTTCTTCAACTGTTATATGGCCATTTAAACTTATTATATAATCTAGTGTATTCTTTAATTTATTAATTTCTTTTATATTAGTTTTAATTTTTTCTTTATTACTTTTTATATTCAATTTTGAACTTATACCAGTTAAAACACTTGAACTTAATCCTAATACGCCAATTGATATAGCTAAAGGTGTTAATGGGCTGAATATTGCTAGAAATGTTATTACAGAACTAATTAAAACCGAACCACTAATAATAAGATAATATATAATTTTACTTTTTAAATATTTTTACTTTTTTACTTTTAAGTCACTTTCAAATTCTAATATTTGTTTTTCTAAATATATTTTTAATTTAGTTTCACTGATATCATGAGGAATAATATCAATATTATCAACTTTATCTTCCATTTATTTAGCGAAAAAAATTACTAACTAGTAAACTTATACGCCACAAATATAACAATAACAGTTCCACCTAAAATCCATATTATTTCATATTTCTGTTGTTCTTTACTTGGGGTATAATAATCTGATATTGTAGGTTTATGTAGATGTAATTTTTCTTTATTGGTTACCGCGTTATATAAACTCATTGCATCATCAACTGATTGAAAATCTCTATGTGAAATCTTCTGATCATATAATTCCTTGTTAATATAATCCATATAGTTTTGCCTCTTTTCTCTATATTCTTCTGCTGCTTTATTATATTTCTCTAATGCTAAGTTATGTCTTTTTTGTTCTGATAATGATCCATTTTTATCAATATGTTTAAATAAATAACCACCACCAGTAAATGCTAAAGCGTTAACAATTGCCGATCCTATAATAGTTATAACTGCAGAAGCCATTTATTTAGTAAAATAATTATGCATTTATATGGGAGGAATATATTTTTGTTTTTCTAAATAATCAATAGTTAAATTAGATAAAGTAACTGCTAACGTTAATTTTAAAATATCATTTATATCAAATCTATCAACATTAATTAGAAGCCATTTATTTAGTAAAATAATTATGCATTTATATGGGAGGAATATATTTTTGTTTTTCTAAATAATCAATAGTTAAATTAGATAAAGTAACTGCTAACGTTAATTTTAAAATATCATTTATATCAAATCTATCAACATTAACACTTCCCATTTTAAATACTTTTCTAATACCATTGAATAACCAACAGTTCCAACTGATAGTAATGCTCCATTATATAATCCAGTTATTATCCACTTATTATCACTCATTTATTGATCAAAAAAATTACTATCATCAAAATATTTAGTTATCTTATTTATGATTAATTCGACATTTATTTCATTACTAGTTTCATTTGTATATATTTCAGTTATTATTTTTTTAATATCATCGATGATAAAATCTTTATCTAATTCATAAAATCTTAAAGATTCTCTAATTAAATTAGTAATCTTTTCTACATTAAAAGTTTCTTTATCTATTGTTTTTTCATACTCAAATGTTGTTTCATTAGAAAATGCAATATTTTTGATATGTGTAATTACATCATTAACGTTACATTTCATTTCTTTCTCACGTTTAAAATCAAATCCAAAACATATGCTCGGCCCAACAGTTATATTCATTTATATAATGAAAAAATTACTCTCTACATCTTATAACTAATTCATATATCACAGGAAAGTTATTCAAATCAATTAAATAACCATTATGATTTCTTATTTCTAATTCAAAATTATTGAAATGTGGAATACAAGGTTTAAAATCACATTCAGCTAAATTATAATTTATTTGCGTTCCAAATTGTTTAACATTTTTTAATGGTAAAATATTTAATATACTAGAATTACAAATTGTATCTTTAGTTGCTTCAAATGTTTTTGTAGGATTGATTAAATTGCAATAAATATAAAAATGTGTAAAAGTCATTAAATTTGTATAAGTTTCGATACTTGAATAATCTCTATCCGGGAGAATTCCAAACAGTTTAGCTAAAGGTTTTCTTACTAGAAATCTATGTTGTTCATTAGTTAACTTTATTCTTATTTTATTCGAACTATCACTTTTGATAAATTTAATTTCAAATCTAGCAGCTGCGCCCATTTTTAAACGAGCTCTTCTATTAATTTCTTGCGCTAATGTTTCTAAATTATATAATCCTGGTTTTAGATAAAGATGAAACCATTTATTCAAATTTCTAACATGAATTTTAAAAGCTAAATGATCAAGACTTTTATTCGATATATTATGAAAAGAATTACATAAACTTATATTAACTAATTTTAAATCAACACAATTCTTAAATTCTCTATCTAATTGAACTAGTAAATTATGAGATTTATAATTTGTAAGTCTTCTAGAATCAACAAATATTCTGTATTCTTTTAATTCTACCATTATTAATAACATAAAAAAATTACCGCTCATCACTAAAAATTAATTTTAATAAAATTTTTCCTAAATAAATGGATGAGAAGATAGCATGCGAAATTTGTGGTGAACTTCTAAGAAAAAGTAATATGGCTCGACATATGAAAAAACATGATGAAAATTATAAACCCCCTAAACTAAACTGTCCAAAATGTAATAAATTATTCTCAAGAAATTATGTTAAAAAACATTCAGAGAAGTGTAAAATTAATGGCGCAACGGCTAATGTTGATAGTAATGAAAGTAATAGTAATTCTGTTGAAGTTGAACCTGAAATTATTTGGAAAAGACCTTTCTTATTCTATGATAAGGATAATATAAAAGATCATTTCTGCGAGCCTTGTCGAATAAAATATAGCCCTGAAAATATAGAAGATTGGGAGAATCATCAATTTCGTAAAGCACATATAGATAAAATTTCTAATAAATTTGAAACTGAATTCAATGAAAGAAAAAATAATATATTAGAAAAAATAAAATGTGAGAAAACGTTACCAGATAATAAAGAAACAGTTGAAAAGTTAGAAAAACAATATAATGAATTAACAAGAAAAACATATTATTGTAAATATTGTAAATTGATTATTACAACAAGTAATTCAAATCTACATAATAGAACAATAAAACATAAAGAAAACGTAAGAAAATACCAAGAGCTTAATGAAGATCTATTACCAAGAAATTATGAACCAAAATTCCCACAATGTAGTTATGCGACCTTAAGGCAAGAAGGTACTGTGTTATTTTGTGTTGATTGTGGATGGCAAAAGAATTTATGGGGTGAAGAAAAAACTAGAAATTTTCTCATAGATCCAAAATTAAATTATCTAGATGAAATTTTTAAAGTATTTTCTATAGAAGATCATACACCAGAATATATGCAATGGCTTGAAAAAATGAAAATAATAGAAAATAAAAATGGTGAAATAACTAAAAAAGATATTATAAAAACAATTATTCCGTCAACTATTAACACAAAACAAAAGAAAATGTATTTATATTTATTATTTAACGATTATTATGAAAAACCTAAATTAACAGAAGAAGATATGGAAAATATAAAAAAAATATTTAAACAAATATTAATGTATCATTTGGAAAATAGAATAACAGATTCAATAAATTATGAATTCTTTTTAAATAAGATTGTAAATTATTCAAACATCGATATTATAATTCCATTTGATGAATTAACGAACAAAAAGAAACAAAGAGAGCGAGATGAAATGTGGTACAAGGTAGAACTATATTTAAATGAGAAAAATGAAATGGAAGAACCTAAACAAATTATACAAGAACAATTAAATGAAAATGAAGAAGCCAATAGTGATTTCGAGTATGATGATATTGATTTTATGTTTTAATGGCCATAAGGTAATGTTTTTATACCATCATCTAAAATATGCCTTTTATCATCAAATGGATTCAAACTAGTTTTTTCAACTTCATTAATGTACATCTCGTGATCTTCTGATCTTAAACAATTCATTTTATGTTTCATTACAATTGATTTATATAAACACTTTATATATAATCTTGAAATTCTATATGTTTATCGACCACATGTTTTGTTATTCCTTTTAACTTTTTAGCTTCATGATCTTTTGTTCTATAACTATACATTTATTTCTTATCCCAACAAATTCAATCATTTCATCACCCCCTAATTCATCTTTAAATTTACCAGGAATCTTTTTATTATCATTGCTAAATAGTTCATGATCTTTGGGATAATTGCTAAAATCAAAATGATGTTTTAATGTTTTTAAGTCTTTTGTTACATCATTTGTCTTGATTTTTAGTATGTACGCGTCAGTATTGAAGCAAATTAATGGAAATCCACAGTTAAATGTACCATCTTCAGTTGATAAATCATAAACATAATCTGATGGGTTATATATTTCAAATAAATCTTTAACTTCTTCAGTTAAATCTTTTTCTGTGTGGCTTAGATTAAAGCAATTTGGTTTAGATTTAATCAATCCAATATTCATATTGAAGCCTAATGAATTACATAATATATTTAACCCTGATATAGCATCTTTTCCTTTCTGTGCAAAGGTTATCTTTTTATCCTTTGTAAATTTTTTAGCACCATCTGCTGCATAGAATCCAATGAAGAACCATTTTCTTAAATTATTTTTTGCATTCAATACATAATCTGGAACTATCTTTTCTTTTGTCGAAGTATTACTTTTCACTATTGCATGAATATAGAATTCATCATTATATTTTATAGCAAAATCTTTAGGATTATTTACAAGTATTCTATAAACTGCTGATGATTTCATAACACCCATGATTCTAAATGTTTTATGTGAATAAACTTCTTCACAGAATTTCTTAATTCTTTCTAATAATTTTAAGTCTTGATTGCATAAATACCAACAATATTTATTACCCCAAACATATTTATACACACCTGCTGAACCATCACCCATGAAAAATCCTTTGATAAAATATTCTTTTTCTTCTAATGTTTCGGGTTCTATATTATAAATATTATCAATAATTTCATCAAATGACTTATGATTCATTCTTTGGAAAAATCTTTTATGTAATAATTCATCTCCAATTTTTATATCAGTTGGTTTTATTTCATCACCATTTCGTTTAATTAAACTATGATCTTCTGTAACATCTACAAACCCTAATTTAGTTCTAACTCTATAGATTTTCTTATTTGTTTTATGCCTAATAATATTCTTTAATTTTTTCCATCCATTTCTTGTCCAAACATCCATTAAACCATTTATTTGTATTAATTCTTTTTCACCATATGAAATATAACATTCATTTTGTTTTGGAATTATTTCTGAAATTCTTCTTATCAATATTTTATCATTACATTTTAATAATATTGGGGTGTCAGCTGTTACAGAATCAAAATATAATATTTCAATATGCTTTTCCCCAAAAAGTGGTTGTAAAACATTATAATAAAAATCATACATTAATAATTTTGATACTTCTAAAACAGTTGAACCAATGAATATAGGTTTATTAAATTTCATTGACGTTCTTTTTAATTTAACTGCTGTTAAATAATCTTCAAATCTTTTATTTCCTAAATGTCTAGGACTTGATTGTAAATGTCTTAATCTTTCAGAATTATTTACTAATTCAATATCATTTCTATTTCTAATATTTTCACATGTTTTACCATAAAAACTATTATTAATTTGAAGAAATCTTTTTCAAAATCTGTTTTTGATATGGTTCTCTGTTGAGTATTAAAATCTATATATTTTTCTAACCACTTCGATTGATTAAATTCAATATATCTATGTACTTTCTTTAATTTCATTCCTTGTTTTAGATAAAATTTTAACATTCTATAATGAACAATATAATTGTATTTATTATTTTGAGTAAGTATTAATTTTTCTGTAAAAACATGATCTTTCGGTTTTATTTTCTTCTGGTATTCACTTAAATAACTATCATCTACAGTTAAATGTTCTGGGCAATAAGGTAAGTTTCTTGTTTTAAACTTTATATTTTCAGGATATTCTAAATCAACTACAAAGAAATAACCAATTGGTGCTTCATCTTCTAAACTCATAATTGCGCTTTCCCAATTAGTTTTATCATCATTTTCAACTTCTGTTAATATAAAATTTTTATATGGTTGAGGTTGCATCATTGCCCAACTATATAAATTATTGGCGTCAATATATAATTATTTATATTCATCATTTGCTTTAAAATACCTATCTCCCATAACACCACTAATTCCACCTCTAATTGATTTTTCAAATAATAAAACCATGTCTGGTTCTTTTAATAAATCTAATTCTACATTTGTATATTTCAAATCACATTGCCAGGTTAAACCAGGACTTGAATAACAATAACAAGGATCAACATTAAAATGATTTGAATTAACTTCTCTAAATTTTTCAAATATGTCAGCCAATATCATAACATCTGATTTTAAATATAAATCAACTAATTCACCATGATTTTTCATCTTAAAATGGTTCCAAATATTTAATGTTCTATTAAACACTTCATCTTTCACATACTCCTCTTTTAATTGATCATAAAATTGATCTTTTAATAATTCTGTTACATTAAAATCATTGTGTGTTTTATAAAATGAATAAGGAATTGCACCTTTATATCTCAATAATTTAAAATCTTGGTCATTTGGATAATAATATCGAGTTATAACAAAATCATTATCAACTAAACTTTTTGATAAATTATCTAATGAACTTGCTAGAAATCTATAAGAATCTAAAAATCTAATGCAACCAAATTGAAATGAAATATAATTTTCAGATGTTTTAGCTAATAGTTTAAAATCATATTTCCTTACATTTACACCATTCATAGCATTATGTTCTTCTATTTCTTGATTAATTGTGCCCAATTTCCTTGATAATTGTTTTATAAATGGATGGGTATCATAGCCTGATAAATTATGAAATAATATTGGAACGAAATTTACTTTTTTAGCTTGTAAATTACAATCTTCATGAGCAGCTCCACGATATTTTGAATTTAAATGATCATGATCTCTAACTTTTTTATCAAATGAATAAAAACGTTTTTCACAATAACAACAATGAGTTGCATAATTAAAATCAATTTCATCTTCTTTTGTCATAACTATTCTTTTATTTTCGTTTAATAATTTTGCAAAATCACTTTCTAATTCAATCATTTTGTTACAAAAATCATTAACTACATCTTCACCTCTAAAAGAAATATATTGACTTTCATATAATTCAGGATAATTTGATGTTATATAAATTCCATAAGCAGCAGCTCTTTGATGAACTTTTTTAATTGTATTTATAATTGGTGGGTCTTGTATTGTGTCTTCATTTAATTCATTTCCTTTATCCATTGATTTTAATAATTGCTTTTTGTTATATATTTCTTTTCTATCTTGATCAGTTAATTCTTTATTCAACGATTCAAAATCCCCATAAATTACAAATGGAACAATATTCTTAAATTTATGATTAGTAAATTTCAATTTATAATCTTTTTCTGTTGGCATTATTAATTTACAAAAATCTTTATTATCACATAATTCTTTATGTTTTAATAATGTATTCTCAGTCATAAATTTAGATAAACATTTTCTACATAGATAAATTTTATGATGATGATCACTTTCTGTTCTAAAGAATAAATCAATTTGTTTTAACCACATATAATGTTCATTTTCATCTTTTTTGTAATATAACAAATCTATAGCATTTTCATCATCATAATATTCTGTTAAATATAAAGCTTCCAATGTATAATCTTTAATATTTTCACCTTTTGTCTTTGGTAATTGCATTAATTCGAATACATTTATTTTTAAATTATTAACTTTTTCTATTTTAGAAATCATTTTTATAGTTACTGGATATTGATCAATTTTATATAATGTTTCATATTTCCGATAATCTGTTATTCTACAAACATTTCCTGTGTTGGATGTAAGTAACTAATAATTGACCATAGAAAACATTTATTATCTTAATTTTGATTATTTATTACTGCTTTTGTTGTAAATGGTAATTTAATATAAGATGATGCTTTAATATCCTTTTCTGTTATAAAGTTTGAATCATTTTTAAACATTTTATTACTTTTTGATGTTTTATTTCTTTTTGTATTATAAACATTTAAATCTAAATATATAATTTCATTCAATGTTAAGCCAGAACCCTCAAAATATCTTTCTTCAATATGACGTTTAAATTCATTAAATATTTTTTCTAACTTCTCTTTTATTTGTGTTTTTGAAATTATTTCTTCAGAGAGTGTTTGAATATTATAATTCATTTTTTCTTCTGACTTTATAAAACTTACTTTCCCAGAGATACTAATTTTTGGATATTCAACATCTATTATCAAATCTAGTATTTTTTCTATTATTTCATTAAATGTACTATAATCTTCTATTGTTGTACCTTTAAAAAATCTAAATATAATAGCTGCAGGACCAATTTTACTATGTAATGTTTCTAAAATTTCAATTGTATCTTTTATTTCTAGTGAATCAATATAATTTCTAACATTTTCCATGTAAGGTTTATTTGAAATGGATTTAGTTTTTGAAGTTGGTTTTTTTACTTTTTGAGGTTTATCGTCAAAATAATCTTTTCCTAAAACATTATTACTCAAATTTTGGTGGTGTTTTTGTGATTCGAGATGTCTATTATAATTCCTTTTTACTATCGCGAGAAATACTGTAGGAATTTGTATGTGTGTGAACTAAACGCCACGGGAGAGCGCTTCTTAGCCGGAATGCGTGAGTTTCTAACTTTTCATATATACCGGTACTTTGCATTGATTATAAATCATTAATTTCTAAATCCAGCGTGGGACGTTTTAGGTTCGAACCCTACGCCGTTGTTCGCACAGTCGGGTATCTGGTGCTGTAAGGTTCGAATCTCTGGAAAGATGTGATATGAGATTTTCAGAAAGAGCACTTTCTCGTTCGAACGGACTCGAAGCCCTGACTACGGAAGGAAACGTAGATCACTGACTGATAATCTTCTCGAACTGATCATAATCACTGTTTCTATCGCAGATTATGACGGGATTGACGCTGAAACAATACAGAGAATTTCCGTTGAAGATCTTGAGTGTTTGAGGTTTGATAGAATGCAAAGAGGTTACGCTGTTGATTACAAATGTCGTGAATGTACGAGAAATACAACTGATGACACGTACACCTGCCCGAGTTAATTAGGTCTAGTGTCTATCGTGATTACCGTGAAACAATTGATTCATTCATATTAATCAATGTTGTAATAATCATTGATAATAAAGAGTCATTCTCTGCAAGATTCGAGTCAGAAAGTGCTAGTTTTTGGCGGGACCGAATTGGTTTTAGGCGAGTCAGGAGGCTTCGGTTATTCAGGAATCATCAGTTTTAGGCCGGAGAAGCGCAGGATGAATTTTACGTACGAACTCGTTTCAGTTAGAATGGGAATGCAGTCTGATCAAACTACGGCCGTGCATGATAAAAGGGGCGCGAAATCGAGCCGATTCGACTGTGACACACTGTTTCACTGGGACCACTGGTGGTTTCTTAAGCCTTGTTGCACACGGCACCGAAACATTTTTTCCCCGAGAAATACATTTTCGTTTTGGTCACGCCGTCGTGTGTCAGTGAAGTTTTTGTTTTGGTCAAACATCTACGGGTGTGCGGCGGCGGCTTAAAAAGGGAAAAAGAGTGAGAATCCGCAGATTTTTGACCCCGACTATACTTCCTGCGATGAAACCGAAGGAATTCTATGCACTGTGAAATGAAATCGGCCAGCAGGATAAAATGCCAGAACCTCAGTCCGACAAATAACGACTGACATCCTAATTTTAGTGTAGCTGCCGCCTGAGTCCGAGCCCATGCCCATATCTGTCAGACACGTTTTAGGGTGGCCGTAACCACACATCAATTCAATCCATTCAATTTATTCAGCCACAAAACCGCTTAATTCGAATCGTTTTGGGCCAATGACACTGATTTCGTCTATGAGAATCCCACATTATACATTTCTCGGAAGCCGAATCATCTTGTATTCTGACCAGATCCGAACATGTCAGTTGTTGTTTTACAAGTTGGTCAGTGCGGCAACCAAATCGGCCAAAAGTTTTGGAACTTAAACCTGCAAAACTCGCAGTCGCTTGAAAAGTAATAATACTTCACCTGCTGGCAAAAATTATGACCAAAGTTATTGAGTGAATTCCTCAAAAAAAATTAGCAGCCAGTTGCTCACAAGTTGGCTAAAGATAACCAGTGGATAAATACCATATAGTCTATGAACTTCACTTTAAATGTCAACTTTCCACTGGTTAACTCTAACCAACTTTTGATCAACTGGCCTCAGTATTTATGTTATGTTTTGTTTATGTTCGCTAGTTGTGTGTTTAATCATTTGGATGGGAAACTTCGTTCTGTAAATATCGATGCCGAATCGAAAGTAATTCGCCGACTGCAGAAGGATATCAAGAAGTCGTAAGTTTTTCGATTTGTTTCAAAACGAGAATAAAAGAAAGATCTTCTATGCAGGTTTTGATTGAACAAAATATTACGCATAAGGAAGAGCAATTTCGGATTATGAATTCTATCGGCCTACTATAAGTTCTATTGAGTTTACAGTACAGGGTGTAGGTAGAGTGTATTCTTTTCAAAATGAAAATTAACGCGCCAGAAGAGAGTTTGGAATCAGTAGAGACCAATTGAAACCTGCCATTCAATCGTCCTAGAAATGTTACTGGTTATTGTGGTTTATTGATTGGTTGTATTTTACATTTTTTTCAGCAATTTGCGGGAAAATAATGTGGTTTTGGGGAAGAGAGGATGTGGTACTAATTGGGCTATCGGTAGGTACCTGATCATTCGAGCTTACTTTATCCACTCAAAACGCATCCTCGCCTGCCAGGGTTTGATTGCCTCCCACCAAAGTTCACGCCAACACTAACCCTGGCCGCAGACCCTTTATTGGTCTATTACACTGCCAAGTATTGCTCGGGTGGACAGGTAATCACTCAGCGGCCACCAGGCTATGTATTAGGCCAACCAGATGCATAACAGCAACCTGTCCGCCCAAAAAATCTTGGGCAATGTAATAGACCAATGAAGGGTATGTAGCCAGGGTTTGTATATGCCCCAGCATTGGCAGGAGGCAATCAAACCCATTGGCAAGCGGGGATTCTCTTGACAAGGTTCTCAAAATTAGTCCACTGTTACCAGAAGAGTTAGGCCTACCTTTGCCTGGCTAATCATTTAGTGTTTTGACATCATCTCATGCTTAGGTTATCACGGCTTAAAATCCAGTGGCGATCATTTACTAGAAGGATCTCTGGAGTCTATAAGAAAAGAAGTTGAAAGATGCGACCGATTCACTGGTTTTTTAATGATGCATAGTTTAAGTGGTGGAACAGGTTCAGGTTTGTTGATATAGCCAGTATTTATTTATCAATGGGCCAGTTACTCGAAGTTAGTTAAATGCGGTCTTAGTAGTAGCGGTCTTTTCACTGTTTGATATTTAGAACTTTGCCATTAATGTAAATTTTGACGTTATATAACTAATTGTAAAATAAAGCATATAAACATGAAGTTAGCCGGTAAATGCTGTTTGATTGAATATCTTTAATGGCAACGAAGGCCCCAGTCACCCGCTATCCCGATAAATGGCCTGCATAACAATTGGATATCTCACTCGCTGATCTAGACTTTTTGCCTCCCCACACAAAAAAATTAGGCAAATCATGTCTAGGTAAACTTAGATCTTTAGGGCTCTGATATAGCACAATTCTTATAATTCAAAGAATTTGAGACATTACAGAAAAGATCTGGCATTGTAGACCAAATGGATATTGTTACTTACCGTTGGATCTTTGCTTGCTAGTGCATTCTGCTGGATTCCTCTTTGAAATCATATATTATCTTGTAAAAATACCTCCCCAGCAGATATTGCCTTGCTTGATATTTTTTTTCTAAGTTAAATTATTTATGTCTTTCCTTATTTTCTAGGTTTAGGCTCACACATACTGGAGTGTTTACGAGATTTGTACCCTCTCAGTTTTACTATTTCCAACGTTGTGGCTCCGCATTTATCTGGAGAAAGTCCGTTACAACATTATAATGCTCTCCTTACAATGGCTCATCTTCAAAGGTATTTGTTTTGAATGGATCCGAGTATTATTTTGTTATTGATTCATTTTCTTTACTTTAAAAAAGTCGGGGATTTTGTGAAAAAGCTAAAAGTCAGGGAAATTTGTTGAGATAGTTAGATCACGCGTAAAATTCAAACAGTTTCTGTGTTTTTCTTCGTATTTGACTGCGTTAATAGATTGGATTTATAGCAGATCAAGTTCAGGAAAACAACGAGCATTTCTCGCAAAAAGCTAATCGAATAAAACTGATACAGGTACTTCTTAGTCACAGCGTCCAGGTTAATCGTTATTCTAGATATTCATTTTTATCAAGTTTTGCAGATGGAATTTTACTCATTCAAAACGATGAAGTTCTTCACCAACTGTCGAAAGCGAAGAAAGACTCTGGTATCTCATTCGCGCACATGAATGACTATATTGCGTCATGTATGGCCGGCCTCTATATGCCGACTGATACACTCGCCTCGAAAAAGTAATTATCAGAATCATCTTCGTGAGAATATATCTAATATACTTGGTTAATTACATTATATCTTGTTTCTCATTTCTGCTGAGCTTAAAAGTTGACCCAGCCAGATGCCTATCTACCCTGTGTGTTACTGATGTTAAGATCATGATCAAGCTATCTTTAACAGACCCGGCAGTAGAAATTAACTGATAACAAATTTCATTGCAGTTTACAAAATGACCCGGCCAAGAGAAACAAGATATCATGTTCGTTTAGCCTTACCTAAGATTTTAATCTGTAATTACCAGTGATATGAAATGAATTCCTATTTCAGTGGATTTAAAATCGGCCTAGAACCTGTGGAATGTATACAAGCAGTTTGTCCGATGCCACCTGTGAAATTCTTCACCGTTAATCAGGTCTCAAAAAGGCAAGTTTCATAGGATCTGTCTTTTCATCTGTTTTGCGCAGGTATTAGTGATATTTTTCAAGTTTTTTTTTTTCAGGAAGGAAACTTGGGACTCGTTGAGCAAGTCATTGCTGCAAACAGTGAATAAATATGATTTGGATGGTATTCCTGTATCCTTTGAATTTTGTGTCCATAAAATAGAACGAAATGTTTTGTGCGTGAATCATTATGGCAGAATGTATTTTCCTTGATGGTTGTGAAGTATGCTTCATTGAGCAATTTAGTAGTTGCCCGCGGTGATAAGACGCACTCGTATCGGTATAGTCAAGAGAAGATCGTTGAAAAAATCAAAACCAGTTACAATTGTGTGAAATGGAATCCATTTCCGGTCGATACTTGGACAGGTATGTTGATATCCAGGAAACAGTTCTGAGTAAAAAAAATTGACAAGGGCCAATATTTTGGAAAAAAAAACTTATTTTAACCTTACGACGGTAACTCCGCCAGAACTGGGTCAGGGTTAGATTCACTCATCGTTTTCTCGTCTTGTTTAGCTCAAGATAATCATTCCGGGATGAAAGATTCGTCGTCATTAACAGTAGCCGCAAACTCCTCATCGGTGGTCACTTATTTAGAACATGTGTTTGATCGAGCCAAAACTAAATACGAAAACAACGCGTATCTGCATTGGTTCTGGAAACATGGTTGTTGCAAGGTAGGTTTGGATGTGACCACTATGTCGCTTGATATAGAGTAGACTCTGCCAATAGTACTACTGTACTTATATTCCTTCCATACTAAGCTTCTGTCTACTTAACTAATACCGGTATTCCTTCAACCAACTTGAGTGTTTTTCACACCTTAGAAAGAAAATCGCCAGTCGAAAAATTAGTTTATTAGTTTGTAAATATGTATGTGAGGTTGAGAGAAATGAAGATTTTGAAGGCTGTCTGCAAATTAGTCCACACGAATTCACTTGTAGAAGAGTCTAGAGTAAAATAGAAAAGCAAAGACCTGGTTCCACAGATGTGAGTTAGGGTTAACTCTGAGTTAAAATTCAGTTTGTTTTCAATGAGTTAAATCTTAACTCACACCGTGCAACTGGGTATAGGGAGATAATGCTTTGATACTACGATTTTAGTCCACTTCAAGTTGGATGGAATTAAAAAACATACCAGTAACTACTGATTGTGCCTTTTTTGTCTCAGTATTGAATGACTTCAAAATTCAATTTCAGACTGACTTTGAAAATGCATTCGATACAATCAACTCGGTGATTGATAGTTATAAATCAGCCACAAGTTGAAAGCTGATCGAAGACACTGGACCTTAATGCTGGACATTAATGATGATTTATCATACTCAATGCTGGACATTAATGATGATTTATCATATTGCTGGCATCACTGGATTTTGCCAGTGGAATATTTTCTATTGTTCTGTTCTATTATATACACAGTTATATATATTTTCATACTTTTTTTGATATAATAAAGATAACTATAACTTTAATACAATCTATTTCTTCTATATGATGTGTTTCTAATTCTGTTAGTCACCTGATTAAGTGAGGTCCCAGTCTATTAGATCTATTTATAGCCACTATTAACATAAATTTATGAGAAATGCGTTTAATCCTGATTTTTCATGAACTGAATTAAAGTTAATCCCACCTAACTGGGACATGGATAGCCAACATGGATTCTTGATTAACTCGGATAGAAATGAACATATTTCCAGACTCCTTTACATTTTTCTGATCCTCAACTCGCACCAGTTTTCCCAGACCCAGTCTGGGCTATTGAAGCAATGTTTAGGGATCATTCATTTATTACGTACGCATAAGATTTTTCAACTCCCCCTCCACCTCTGTACGCAGAATCGGCCATTTTATCATATGCATTACAGTATGCAATTGCACTGACCCCTCCCCTAATGCGTACGTTTTAAATGAATGACCCCTTAAAGTATTTCAATTTCTCCCTGATAATGTGGGTTTTACTAGATAAAGAGGAAATGTCTGGGACTCAGTGTAGCTGATTTTCTATCCAAATTTTTCGTGGATCATCGATTGACACCTGATAATCGCAAATTCAAGAAGTTGAGTGTCTCTCAAGTTAGTTGGGAATAGCAAGGATGCCTGGCCACCGCTGTGGAATTGTATTACTGATGCCAGGTAGAGACCAATTAGCGTAACAAATGAAGCCATGCCGGTAGCCTATGTATGAACAAACAAACAAACGAATTCAAGTTATATATTATATTAAAGAACTATTTTATTTATATGCACCATTATACCTTCATCAACACTGCAAAATACATAATGCAACTAGCAGGCAATCATTTTTCAAACTGACCACATCGTGAAAACTACATCTATAATGTATATCAAAAGTGGAAGATCTGTGAATTGAAATACAGTCATGTATTATGAATTGGTGAGGCGTGATTCCAAGACGTCACTAAAATCGATAAGGCAAACTAGTTATATTCCATAAACATTAAAAAAACACATGTAAATGATATGTATATAGTGAATTTGTGCTTGATAAACGATCCTATAAACTGAGCCGATGTCTCTAGTAATGACAGTTTCAAATCATTAAATGATTTAACAGAAAAACGTTTCACACGAATCTGGCTTAAAATCAAGTCTCCGAGATAAAAAGATGCATACCCGGTATATAAAATATACGAATTTAGTCTTTTTTCAAAGCTGCCCATTTTTCATCGAAGACAGTGAAATCTCATTCTTAAGCAGCCGGATATACCGGTACCTAGTAGCATTGTACTTCAAAATGCTTACACATATTATCTGACCAACCCTTGGCATTAGGATGAAATATCATGAGATAATTGCTAACTTCAGCATCAACCTACTAAGTCCTACTTTCACAGATGGTACAAATACGATACAATAAGGTGTACTCCATAAATGATACAACATTGAGGATGGGAACTTATAATTTGTTACTTTCGGTATGAAATCAATATGCGGGTGAACCCTCTTAAGATCATCATAAAAGGTTGAAAATTGAAAATTCCAAGGGTGGATTTAGGATTCTTTGAAGGAGTGGACCTGAAAATTAGAATGTGCGCTTAATTTGGAAAGGGCAGATTTGGCAATGCGAGGGCTGTAAGCGCAAACATTCATTTGGTTTCTGGTGGCCCTCAAAAGAAAACTTAGGACAAAAAGGGGCTTTACTGGCCCTTGCATATGAATTCATTTTCCATCTTTGTAAAATTCTCTTTAAAAAAAAATTCCAGACTTTGGGAGGCATATTCGAATTTTGAAGGGGGTGGACCAGTCCAGTCCACCCCACTAAATCCGCCCTTGAGTTCTAATTGAGTTCATACCTGCAGTAACTACTACCACAGGGAAGAAAACCTTTTACATCTTAGCCGGTTTATTAGAACGAGGTTTCACTGTACGACGATGCGCTGAAAATAAAATGCCGTAAAATATTTTTATCACGTTGCACCGAGTTGTTTCATGTCAGTAGCACCGTGTAATTGAGCTAGTTTACTCATAAGATGATAGATTAATCCCGCCTGTTTAGTCCGTATAGAAACACCGGTTCGAGGAGCGTTTTTTAAACGTATTTGCAACGTCGCCCATTCGTTATCACAGATCCAGTCTATATCGGTGTAATTGAAACTTTGCAGCATCATCTGAAAATGAGAATTATACATTAGAATATATGAAAGATCAACAACAGCCAGAACACAACAGAGTAGATGACTACCTCCATAAAACCCCTCATGGATCATTTTAATGGATATATCTACCCATTTTCAGAAAACAGGCAATTTGTTATGCTTCGTAGCCATTTCAAGGAATTAAACTCATTAGGCAATTCGATTGTGGAACAATGTGCACTTTAGGGAGGTAGCCTCTTCCTCTGAATAATTTAATCACCTTATTATGACCATGTATGATATGAATTCCTATATCGTTAACACCAATGTACACAGCCACTGGACTCTTTGATGACTGCAATAAAAAACAGAAATGTTATCAGCTACTTCTAGAGAAGACCTGCATGAGATCAATTAAACCACACATACACAAATCACACATTTCAAATTACCTTCATGTTGACATATCCAGTGAAGAAGGCCGACCCGTACACAGTCAGATTCCAACATAGCGTCAGAAATCTGAATTTCAAATCTTCGACAGTTTTATCTTTGATGTGAAGAGAAACCTGTTTGTACCGCGCCGGTAATTTACTGGTCCAGTTCATACCGCGGGTCTTCAACTTCCCAACCGGAATCAAAGTCTGCAGATTCTTATCGCTAGAAATATACGCAAAAAACAATGGTAAATTATTCAAGAACCCTACAACCACCAGGGGGTGGGGTGAAACTATGCATTGCAGAGGGCAGTGGAAGACCAATAGCTTACTCAACCACTGAGGCTTTGGGTGCATCAATTTATTTTGTCTTTAATACAGACAATATAAGATAGGCATGAATATATATATAGTCAATTAAGTTCCAGTATGTAAATCTTCGATATACTCACTTGGAAAAGAATGCCTTTGCTTTCTTTTGATCATAATCTCCTTGATTCAGTTGTAACAGTAAAGCACCGAGTATGATGGCATCTTCATCAGCACATGGATAAAGAGATTTGATGTAATTCTGATAAGCTTCGTGGAAAAGTAGATGAATAGCCACGGAACTGCGAACCTGAAAAGTGTCCACACTAGAGGTATCAATAAACAATTCAATGCTTGGATTTGCATCAGGAAATCATATTCTTCAATTTAACTCCAAGGAGTTATCTCAAGAGTAGTGGGCCTATGCTGCCATTGCAAGTTGTCTTTTCTTGTTAGCTGTACAATATTTCCACATTGACTTTTCATTACTTCTGTAGCTGACCAGTAGAAAATAACACCACTTCATTCTGAGTGTTTAGTTAATTATAATTTCTATAGGCGATGATGGATCACTGAATGTATGTACAAGCATATATGCATACCTTTCTTTCTTCAATGATGCTTAACCGTGCATCTCGCTTCCAAAATAACTTCGGATCCTCTTTTTGCGGATCGAAATCAGTCAACATGCGAACTATCTTACGTTTCCAGTCATTCAAATGCTGTACTGGTTTGTGTTCATACTTCAACTGTAATTCTACAATAGTAAGTAGTAGGCTTAGTTTTAGTTGAAATATCACATTATAGCGAACATCAGATTTGGTTTTATTGATCGCCTTTTCGCAATAC
This sequence comes from Tubulanus polymorphus, assembly GCF_964204645.1. NCBI lineage: Eukaryota > Metazoa > Nemertea > Palaeonemertea > Tubulaniformes > Tubulanidae > Tubulanus > Tubulanus polymorphus. Next base: position 22,367,114 of record NC_134025.1, read on the forward strand.
TCACGTAAATACTTAGAACATATCCAAATAGTGAATAGCTGGCCACTCTGGTCAGCTATATCTAATTCCTACAAAAGTGTAATACAATAGGCTAAGAAACTTGATCTTCTGCTTAATATTACTTAATTTTATGAAGATTTTTTTAGGATAATTCTACTAAACTTACTCTGATCATTTGTTGATGTAATTCCTGAACAGTAGTATTAGCACCAGATGTTAGACTTAACATCCTAAATGTACCATCCATTAAATGCACTTGTACTTTCGGAGCCTGTAAAAACAAGATCGTGCGAATAGATAAGAAAAATCAGTGGAGCTTTTCGACTCGAACGTCTTTAGCTATCAACTTACTGGACTCTCCATAGCTTTCTGGATCATTTTTGCACAACTTTGCCAATCGGGTTTAGGGACATGCTCGCATAAATCGACAGCCATTTTTCCCTCTTTATCTTTGACTTTCTGAAGGCAAACAAAGGTTGAATTATCGCGTGATGCATGCAGATAACTGGATAGAAAACCACTACCAAGAGGTTGTAAAAACTAAACTAAACGTTTTGCATTCTTTGCTGTTTACAAAAGTTCTTGCTTGATAAGAACTACTATTACTAATGACAAACATTCTGTGATGAGTTTAATATAATGAAAAAAGTTAGTCTTGACTGGTGTTTCAAAAATTCTTACTGCATCAATGTCCCGATGGTTTAATAATTCCTCGACTACTTTGCAATGTCCACACAACGCCGCAAAATGTAAAGGCGTCGAATTGCTATCATTAGCTATGTTCGGAGAACACTCTCCTTCCCTGAGTAGGATTTTGACAGTTTCTAAATGTCCATGCCTGAAAAGACATTGGGAGAAAACCGTAGCGAAACTTGATAGCAGATACTATACTAAGCTGTCATATTAAATCATTAGTAAAACGTACCAAGCAGCGTAATGTATGGGAGTCCATGAATCTCGATCTTTCTGCGCAACTGAATACCCTTTACGTAGCAACTCGCGAACACCAGTTATGTCACCTTGATATGCACATTTATGCAGTGGATATTCTTCAATCCAACTATCGCTATATAAAGTAAAACAAAGATTTATGTCTGCTGTACACTTGTCTATCTCAGGACTTTCTTATCTTGCCTTAATATACGAAAAGGATAATAGCCTGGGGCCAGTTGCTCAAAAGTTGATTAGAGTTAACCAGTGGATCTAGCTGACATTGGCAATTGAAAGTTCATTGTTACTATGGTATTTATCCGCCGGTTATCTTTAACCAACTTTTGAGCAACTGGTTCAGGCCTTCACTTAACGCATAACTCTATATCAAGACTACATGATGTAGCATTACTGTAGTTTCGCTAGATGCAAAGCATTTATTCTATAAACAAGATTGCAACAAACCTTAAAGATGCCTTATCAATGGAGTTTTCGGGAGCTTTGATTTTCCTATAGTCCGGTTTTCCCATTAGCCAGTAGTCGTTAATCGCAAATGAATCGACCTAGTAATAACATTTTACATAAATGATTTCGGTATATTCAAATCTAAACGCTTCAATCGAGTGAGAATAACTACTACTATTGGGGCCAGATCCAGATCATATCTATGAAATGAAATATTTGCTCTTTAGCCGCATACGAATTCGTAACATCTCAGAAATGAGCACCACTCAAAATCAGCACGTCATTCTTTCCATCGATCAGATTCTCGAGGTCGAAAATTCGCCCCAATTTGCCCTTTTCAAGTCAATTATATGATTTACGATTTCTATCGGATCTGCCCCCGAACATAAGTACATGTCAAGACTCTACAGATGTTACTACATCCTCGATGAATATATTTCATTTACCTGAATCAACCGTATCGATTGCTAGGGTTCGTAAAAAGAAACACAGTCATTTTCAACTTTCATTTGATTAAAGTTTGTCAATGAATATGCCGTTGGAGACAGCGTTTAAACCTACCTTATTTTTATACGGTAATCCAGATCCGAACAACGGATTAATCACGACGATATCGCACTTTTCGAAGGCCATCATTTTCGCTAGCGCCCCGTTAGCCGTCTGACGCATTTCTTCCGCCTGGATGTCGGTGACATCTAACTGGCTGCCAGTTTTCACGGACGTAGGTGGAGGGGATATATAGGCGGGATTGGTTACGACGGTTCTCACGCGGAAATCAGCCGCCATTCGAAACAGAGCTTCCATAAATCCGGCAATAGCGTGTTTGTCTCTCAACCAACTGAAAAATTTATCGTCATATTTACCGCACGTTAAAATTTGATCGTTTGCAATTCAATCAAATTGTTTGAGTTGTCAAATCAAACAGGAGCATAAATCTTATTTTGAGATCTTATTTTGATTTTATCTTGTATTCAATTGATACGGTACTATGCATCCTCGTCACTGTTTTTCATTTAAGGCAAGATTGCATGATTTTCCCATGCATCGTTTTTCAAGGAGTCCACTACAACTTTAAGACATTTGCTATACTTCCTCATTCATTTCACCCAGTCTGCTATCTCATTCTCTGAGAACCCTTTCAGTCAAACAGATTTTTTCTCAGTTTTAGTTAAGACTGTATTTCCTAGACAATCAAAATCTATAACATCTCAAACCTGACACAACTGATGAGACAACATCAGAATAGGGATTCTAAAATGATCCTTAAATCTTTCAATAGTTCAAAAATGTGTCAACTGTCACTAACTACCCTTCTGATCAATTAAAACAAGACAAATATTCCAGAAATACTAACTAATAGATTTCAAATTGAACTACATGTACATACTTTTCTAGTCTCCTCAACATATACTTGGTCTGTTTCGAGTAGACCATAGGGTTATTGTGCGAATCGAGAATCGCGTCCAAACTTGAGAAACGTGGATTTCTAGGCACGTTATCAACGAACGCTGGATTCAATTTCTCTGCATGAATTAAAAAGAAAAAGGTAAAGGTTTACAATGACGGGACTGGCATTTCATCAACTTCATTTTTAGTACATAGTAGTACTATGCACTTAAGTAGTAGTAGACCTAATGTAGATAGGCTACAGCTCCACAGCTTTGCAGAATTACCACGCTTGTTCAAGGTGCATTTGTTTAGTCTCATGCCTACGCTGTCACCAATATTCTACCTCCCATCAAGTCCTGGGGCCGGTCCATAGTAGTGACTTGAATCCAAAAGTGATCTCAAATGGTCTTTAATTGTTAGATTGGCTAAAGACCTAAGATGATCTTGCCTGGTCTCAAGTTTATGACATTACTATGGAACTGGCAACGGCCTAGTAGCTCGAAGTTGGTTGAAGTTGATCATGGAATAGATGCTGTGGCAACTACAATGCAGTTTTAATTGTCTACTAGATGGCAAACTGGTACAAGTTACTACTGCGTGAAGTATAAACTGTCTAATTTACCTCTGGCATCAATCGGTATACAGAACAACGCTCCCTTAGTGTACGACTCCCTTGAGCTGCCGTGTTCGGAAGCTGGTTCATTTCTAACTGGTGGCACATATAGCACGCGTCGACCTGATTTAGAAAAAAATAATAGTCACTTCATCTTAAGATTGTCAACCTACCATCTGAAAATTCTTTCAAATTTTGAGTGGAAAGTGAGGGATTTTCATGGCAGACCTATACTTAACAAACTTTACCTTTAAGCCCTCCTTTATCTGCTCCTGTCATTTGATAAACCGCCTTCAAGATATATTCAGGTGGATCCTCATTGTACGGCATAGAAATCCTCGGTATCTGACGCACCGGTTTACCTTTATCCGACGCCAGAAGCATAATGTCGAAGTTTCTCGGACGGAAATCGTGATTTTGTGACAGCCTTAATTTCGGACGAATGACAGCCAATAACGCATCCATTTTCCGGTCAACCCTAGGCTACTTCTTCCTTATCTCTCCCCTGATCGCTAATTCGACGACATTACGTCAAAATTCGTAGGTGATATTCATAACGCCACGGTAGCTGCATACTACATGGTTGGCCCATGATCTGTCATGCTATAATTGATTAACATAAATAAGTAAAACATGAGTAGGTCTAACACGTCATTATGGTTCAACATCTTGCTCCAGTCAGGTTTTGAATTAGGCATAGGCCTAGTGCCGAATACCAGACGATGTACAGGTCCCCCTATGTTATTAAGGAACAACGACTAGTAGTACAAGACTAGATTTGAATTTGCATAAAATGAAAGGGATTTAGACCTTTCTTGGTTGGAAACACAGGGGCTCGTATCAGAGTTGTAGGTAATGTAAAAACGATAATCTGTTAATCCAATGTATATAGTATATATAAAATAACAAGGGGCTAACGACGCTCACAAACAACTCAACTTCGGTCGCTTACTATTTCGTTATTTCTCATCCGATTTTGATAATCCAGGCATGATATGAAAGCTAATAGCCTCCTGCTTCTAACGAAACCAATCCCGTTAACTTCCGATGAATAGTTCGTGAATTATATGTCTTTGAACGCGAAATTACGGCCGAAATCGCCTGGACCGAAAATGCTATGACGCCGGTTTTTGCCGATTTCGAAATTTAAAACGTTGAGTTCGACGCGAAATCCTTCACCGATTTCGATAATCGAGGGCTTCAAATGCGCAAAACATTCTATATTTTCTAAATATTGCGGTTGTTTCGTTAATCCATACGATCTTCCAGCTTTGCAAACGCGAATTTTCCGATTTTACGTCAATTCACGAACTCCATGCGCGATCTCAAAATGGCGACTGTCATCTCCCACAATGCTTAGCGCAATACCGAACCGAAATGAATTTTATTTCCAATTTATTTTCTGTGTATATTTACGTGAAATTCAGAATCTATTATAACCGGATCATGTTCATTCTAGCTTAAATAAGATAAAACATTATTTGATTGAATTGTTACGAAATAAAATTCACTGCGGACCTGTTGCTAGTTCAAGTTCATGGTCGCCATCTTGAGATCGCCTGTCGAGTGCGTGAATTGACGTAAAATCGGAAAATTCGCGTTTGCAAAGCCAAAGCTGGAAGATCGTATGGATTAACAAAACAACCGCAATATTTAGAAAATATCGAATGTTTTGCGCATTTAAAGCCCTCGATCATCAAAATCGGTGAAGGATTTCGTGTCGAACTCAACGTTTTAAATTTCGAAATCGGCAAAAACCGGCGTCATAGCATTTTCGGTCCAGGCGATTTCGGCCGTAATTTCGCGTTCAAAGACATATAATTCACGAACTATTCATCGGAAATTAACGGGATTAGTTTCGTTAGAAGCAGGAAGCTATTAGCTTTCATATCATGCCTGGATTATCAAAATCAGATGAGAAATAACGAAATAGTAAGCGACCGAAGTTGAGTTGTTTGTGAGCGTCGTTAGCCCCCTTGTTATTTTATATATACTATATACATTGGATTAACAGATTATCGTTTTTACATTAACTACAACTCTGATACGAGCCCCTGTGGTTGGAAAAGGAAATTACTGGTCGATGGTTTTTTGGTGAGATAGCTGATAGGTAGCCAAGATTTTTCGAACCGATCCTGTTTCGCTCACAGCAGATGTCGCAATGTAAACGAACTTCAGTTTCTAGCAGGGCTTAACAACTTTAAAAAAGTTTTTCAAATTTTATCAGATGAACGATTCGTTGAACCATATTTAACGACAATAAATATTAGTTTGCATTGAAAAAACTTTTAGGGTGTGGCGTCCTAAATCAGCTCTCTGTGAAAACTTTCGCAGAAAATGGCTAGTAGAAATCATGAATCAATGCCTTCATAACTAAATACGGTTTAATTTATAGTTGTTACAGCTGTAATAGCTGATATAATCAACTTCAAACGTACCATTCAAACGTTAACAACATATTTGACAGTTGGGACCAATTCAATTCAATGACACCAGATAAGGGTGGCTCCGATAATATCTGCATCGGGAGTTTCATAAACCCGGAGCAGATTTGGAGTGAGGAGTTTATCTCCGGTCACCGAGAACCAATTCCCTTTAGCCATTACACCGAGATTCTTAATAGTATGCCAAGTGTTAATGGAGAAGGCCCTTAATTCATGCTTTTTCTTCACTGAGAACCTTAGTGTCTATCTTCGCTATCGCATCCCCTGAATTGAGCCAGTCAACGAACTACATGATGTGACTGGGTGGGTGGTTCACAAGCTCTTAGCACACGCAGTACACAGAGCGCCGCGAACCAGCCACTTTCAGGACTGGGTGAAACTTTTTCGAGAAACCTGATGATTCGTCCACCAACTGCTACAAAAATCCTCATCCGTGAATATTACTGAATACAACAAATTGTTCAATACGTATATATGTATTTAGCAAGTAGTAATTCCCCTTACAACAATAGTTTATCAATAAAAACAAACGCAGCTCTCAAAAACATATTAGACAACACTAAAAATATGAATAGCTGAACAAACCAAATGCAATAAGCAACGCAATTAACTTACTGAAGCACAGAGAATGCCACCATCAGAGCCCAGCTCGTTGTGCAAAAAATCAATCCCAATGTGTATATCGTACTAAAATATAATTTACCCATCTTACATATACAGGGGTACATTCTATTAATTTTTTCATAACGTACAAATAGATAATGCGCGTTCGATCAACCGATAGGAATAGCCGATAAATGCAGCATAGTTTGACGAGTTGATTCCATCGACAAACGACAACTAGATTTGATAATCCCCATCGAATTTCCAGTCAACGCGCAATCTTGAAATGCAGGCGCGGTCCGTTCTCCTATCGTCATCGCGTTAGTCGTACTGTTATTGCTTCGTTTCGACACGACGTTCGTATCGCACGCTTTAAGCCGATTGTCGCCGATTAAACGGCTTCCGTAGTCCGTGGATATTCGAGAGTCTCGCGATTGTTTCTGACACGCGCAAACGACTTTTCGATCGCCGTACGCCGACGCCGTTTCGAAATTTCTCAGCCACGGATGGAAATTAATATTGCTTACGGAAACGTCGCCGTCTAGGAAGTCGTCGGCGACCGAATCGTCGTTCAAAACGCTCGGTCCCGGATCAGAGCGTCGGAGATCTCTATTCGAAAGAACCGGCGGTACGGCGACGTTCGTTTGAGTAATGGTCAGTGTCAGAATATTTCGCATCGAAAGAACAAATGCAGTCGAACCGAGAATTGTTATCACACTAGCTACATACGCCATTGAGCAAGTTACCATAACCTGGAATTGAAATTTGGAATGTTTCATCAGTAATGTACGCTACATAGAACGTTTCAGTCACAATCAAATAAGGTGTGAACCATTAATGAAGCCATGCCTAAGTCAAGACATTTGATCAATAGTAGCAGGTTACACTTCACAGCTGCTTTCATCCAGGGCTGGATTTAGAGGGGGTCGTTGTCCCCTTATCTTTTTACAGTAACATTATTGCTGGTCAGTTTGTTTCAGAATCACTATTGCTGCATGCCCAAATGATTATCAACTTTTTAAATTTCTTCTTGGGGGAGACCCCCAAACCAACCTGTACGACTTAGTGCCTATGGCCCTCTCGCTGTTCCTATACTTTAAACGTACAACTAGACCTAGGCAGTTTTGAGCACTCCCTATTCTAAGTTACTGGTTATCTATCAGCATCGACCAAACAACGACATTTTGTTCGAAATCGACAATTTCATTACCTTCCATATTTCGTGACACAACTCATAGCATAGTTTCACCCAATTCAAGTCTTCCGTTAATACTGCTAAATCTGTATACGAAAACCAGCCGCGTTCTAAGCCTTTATTCATAGCAATCCTTTAAAGTAAAACAGGTAGAATGGATGCAGTGCATTTGAAAAAAATCATATTCTATCATTCGTTCATAGACAAAGGTTTAAAATCAAGCGAAATTAGCAACTGAGCATCGATTCTAAACTACAACATACCGTTTTTCCAATATTTTGAGGAGATTCTGAAATTCAAATGGTTGCACGAACAATCGCCAATCCTGTAATGAACCAGACAAAACAAATGTATAGTGCATCATAAAAGGCTTCATTCCATTCTTATTCGATAAATCTTTACTTATAAGTTTTTCACCTCTAGACCTATAGAAAATAAATAAACTTACAATTGCTGAAAGGAAACCGCGTTCGAGTTGGCCGAGTTCATCGATATCTAGATTCGCGGATTCAGCCCATTCATCGTTGAAGACCTCTTCATCTGCTCCTTCATCGTACAGATACTTTGAAGCCATCATCTAAAAAGTTTATTCTTTCTTAAACTTTGTTGGCACTTTTAAAACTAATCGGGCATATCTGAAAACCCATTTTAATTCAAAAGAGATTGCCGATTGCTATTTCTAAGGTGCTATCTGAGAATCTCTTTTTAAGGAAGAAGACCACCAAACTAGACAAAAATTGTTTGGAAGCTAAATTACTAAAGAATAGCATTTTAGACTGAAGGAGGGTGATAGCAAACACCCGAAATATTGCTAATATTTCAAATAAACTTTTAGCTATCAATTCATTTATTGTGGGATTTTACTCTTACCGTTCTATCACGGATATTGTGATCCACAACTGATAAATTTACTAATAATAATAATTACTTATTTACTACTCAAATATTCAATGAACTAATATTTCACAAAAATTATGTATTACATTTAAAAGAGCCTATCTTGTAAAGAGCATTGCCATTCAATTGCTTATAATTACAAAATGAACCTTAGGACACCATCAACTTTCAAATGGTAATCTTACCGCTGAAATCAGGAATAAATCCGACGACGATACTTGTTGTAGGTATTCCGGGTTTCTATGTTTCAGACGTTTTATATACAACATCGCTAACATCAGCGAACACGGCGACATACACGATCGTCTCGAAGCGAACGAAGCGAAGGACTCATCGATGAGTCCAAACTGTTTCGGAGCAGCTCCTTGGAAAAATTCAACCGCGATTTCTGTAAAAAGAAATCAAATGAATTTTGAAACGATCAACATTTAAGATTAAAACAAGTCAAAAGTATGAACTGTGTGGTTTAGTTAAATGACACTACTTATAATCAGGCAAAAATAACATCATGAACAATGCAAAGGGACAGGGTCCCTACAAATCAGTCATTCCTGGATATGAGGAGATTTTTGAACTGAGAACGTTTCAAATTTCGAGAAAGCGTCTGCATAACCCTCCCAAATCATTACTGTTCATCTCAGTAAACCATTTAAACCTAATTCAATGGTTCTATAAGGAAACTGGGTTTCTAATAGGGTAACAAAAATATCCTGGTTCCAACTATACTGATTTTAGGTATAATCCAATGTACAACTTGTAAAGTACCCGGTTTCTAATTGTCGTCTATTTATCGTTTTCTGTTTTGAAAGAGTTTTTAAAGAAGGATGCCATAACATAGTCATTTATTGCAATTGATTTTTCACAAACGATTTTAGCGAATGTATTATAACAACACTAAGTGGACTGTGACAATCATGATACGTACGTGTCATTGGATACGAAGGGCGGTCGGTCGTCGGAGATTTTCCGTAGTAAAGGGTTTTTCGTAACCTTTCCGATAATCTACGATGCTCCGGTCCATTCTGAAACCAAAAAAGAATGAAAAGAATTTCGATTAGTTTCCATCAGGCGTCACGACTATTATTAGCATTATGACTATTGACTTAACAGATTAAACACAGACTCGAAATTGAGTTGAGAAAGAAGACATATGGACACTATTTTTCGTTACTAAAACGTCACTTACCTTGTAATCTTCGAACGAATATATATCGGCGCCCTCGGCACCGATTAGAGAAAGTAATGACATCACGACGAGCCGAAATAAAACGCGATTGAAGAGAGAAAATCAGCAGAAATTCCGGATTTGATCGCACGACGAATGAAACAATCTCCCGGACGACAAGTCTCGCGAGACTTAGGCGTGACTAGCGAGAATTATAAAATGGCGGCGACGACGTAATTTGCAATCGGGGCAAAAACAAATCAAAAATCTCATCTCTACAGAGCTGGACGATGGCGGATCGCGACGTCGAGGCATCCGAGCTGCCTTTAGAACTGCGCGCTAAACTGGCCGAGCTCGATTTAGAGCTTTCAGAAGGTTAGTGACCCGAGAAAACGACTTCTAAAAGACAAAAACCCGTCAGTTCAATTCAATTCAAATCAATTAATCCCGAGCTGTCAAAATTTGTCAGCTCCCAGAAAGGACACTAGTTGTACCATAGTAGCGCACACGATGAGGCAATTGGCTCTGTGGTGGTGGTTAGCAGAGTCTACTGTAGTATAGCTTGGTCCAAAAGATAGATTATGAATTTCTATCCTCTCTTTTCATAATTTTAACTTTAGAAGTGGATATTTTGCCGATGCGGTAGGCCTATTATTTTAGTAAATGCTATTTTGCATCTGTATATTATAAGATATATCCTACTAATAGAAATAACAATTGAATTAATCTATTAGGCATAGGGTTAGGCTGGAGGGTCCGGAGATATAGGGTTAGGTTTAGTGTAGTTAAAATATTTGGTGGAATTCTCTGAGCCTCGGTTTGTCTAGTGGCTGCAGTCTTTGCAATATGTTGGCCCGGGTTTGAATATAGCTCTTTCCGCTCCATTTTCTCAACTGTTTTTCGCACTTTCCTTGAATTTTCCAAGTCGGTGATCAGTGTAAATCAGCCTATCAGAATGAGTTCATGGCAAAATAGTCTTAAGCCTAATGCCGCGTGGGCAAAATATCACCTGCCTTTATTTATAAAATCGAATCCTAAAAATTCTTTATTTTCACAATGCTCAAAAAGAGGGACTTCGTTAGATTTTTGCCAATAAATTCAGTAATTTATAGGCCCTATATGTAAATTACCATGGAAGTAGCGTAGTCAATACAGAAGCCATGTAGCCCAGGTAGTAAAGGTAAATATTTCTGTCATTGCTTATTTTTAGCGATGTATGCCAAGGACAGCAAGGATGTCTTATGTAAGATATGATCATGTATATTTGGCTTGTGGTATTTTCTTTTTGATTCTCCTCCCAAGTTGACTACCGGTATATTGGTGCAATGTGCGATCTCGTATTTCAATGAAATATCGAATTCAACTATCATTGCTACATTGATTACCATGAATGATTCATCTGACTTATCCAAAGAAAAGATTTTTTAGGTGGTTTGTTCTTAGACCTTCAGATAGGTTCTGACTAGGAATATATATGCCCGGACCTTTGTTCGGGACATAGCTAGACTAATCCTAATCAGAGATTTGGACGTCTGAGACTGGTCACGTAGGCCCATAGTCGAAATATAGGCTTTGAGCGGCCCGGCAGACTTAAAATCTCCTTCAAAACCGGTCTTCGTACGTGCAGTCATCATTGCGCAACTGAGCCCTGGGCTTTTCGGTAATGGGAGTCACGCACTTAACATAGAAAAAAAAACTAAATGAATATCGCAGCAATTACATTAAATTTCGTGGAACATTACCGGGTGATAGCGTACTGAAAGCATATTTTGGCCTATTAGTTGCCTTTTAACTCGGCTGATGTGAGGTACATTGCTTAAACAAAAGCCTTTCCCGGACGACGGGCGAATTAAATCCGTTTCGGAATCGACTTGATGTTGGCTTTGAATCAGAATTTCGCTAATTTTACGGTTAATTGCATAACGCTATTATTTCATAAACACGGAACACTGTAACATTCTCGCAGTACCCGTAGTATGACTGTGACCCGAATGCTAATATAGGTATTTACTCAGTGATTCCGATGACATTATTGTTATTATTAACAGGGCGAAGAATGCTTGAATTGAAACGAATCAGGAATTCAAAGTTCTTTTTTTATAGCCGGCGATGTATCTATCTGAACCCTAGATTAGAATTATCCTGAATATGTGCTATAGACGCTGTACAGGTCATATTTACTGTGTAGATACCAGGACCTGATTTTGCAATATAACAGGTGTGGTTCAACCTGCAAATCGGTGCATTATTATTTCAGATGCTATTATATGGTGGCAGCAGTTATATGATGGCGGTGGTATTGTCTATAGTCTAAGGGGGATTAATCCGATGACTGTTATGTCGAAAACATACTAAACAGAAATGCTAATAACATAACAACATCTGGGTATATATGTAGAGTCTATATTACTACTAGTTCATGACTAGATTGTCGAGATTTCAATTATAATGAAATGCCGACAGATACCGTGTCTCTCCCAATCAATCTTTGTCTGTCTGTTTGGTTTATAGTTTACTTTCCGATATATGATATCCTTGAGGAATTTTCTATTCAATGACTCTGTACACCTATACACTACTCGAAGAATACCTCTTTGTCTCTCGTACTTTTCTTCTTTCGTGATAATAAACAATATGGCCTTCGGCGATTTTATTATTAGGTGTGTGTCGAGCTATTGCGATATTCGTAATTGTCAAAGATGTTGAAACCATTTATACGTAATCGGGGTGGCCACTTACCTAGAAATCGGGGAAAAGTCAGGGAATTTTGCTTGCATTTAAAAAATTCGGGGAATTTTGCAAAAAGGCTAAAAATCAGAGAAATATGTTGGGATTGCTGGATCGCGTGTATAATCGAATAGCTTCAATTTATGTCTTGCGTATTAGACTGTGTTAATTGATCTGATTCTAAGCAGATCTAGTCAGGCAGAACAACGTGCATGTCAAGGAATAGTCTGGGAAAAGAGCGGGTCGAATGTGTCCATCCTGGTAATAATAGTTGCGTCGAAGAAGTCATCGTTTTTAACCGGGATCATCTCGACGAACCCTCGACGAGAGCGCTATCATTCTTGACAGGCTATTATACGCATTCACGCGTCGCTGCAACGCAGTAGTGTGGACACTGCTGCATACACATTCGCAGATCTCGCTAGACTCCGTAGTCCTGAGTCGTGTCATCGTCGTCCTGTGTTTATTATATTAGGATACTCGTGCCTGGTACGAACCGCATCTGCCATTGCCGTCGCAGTCATCAGTCGTTGCATTGTATTTTATCGTAGATGCAGCAGCTATTTCATTGTGAACGCGCGCACACTCGCTCTGCATTCGTCAAAATTTATCGATCGGCGACGATCTCGACGTTGCCGCGGCTGTTGTTGTTGCTGAAAATAAAACATTTAAAACACACACCCATTCGGCTTCTTTGTTATATGTAACGTCGTGTCTTGCCGTCGTCTTAGTAGACTTTTCAACCACTCAGTCAATCTATACTTCATACAGTCTAAAATATGTTTGCATGTGTGTCGTATTTAGGCATTCTTGGCATTATTTTACCGATGTGAGAAACTGATTTATGAATGCGTTTGAAAAATTCCCCTGATCGAAAGTGATCTTCACACGCGATGAGAAGAGAGAAATAAGACGCCTAGAGAGAAATGAGAAGAAAAGTTTTACGTTCTCAGCCAAATTACTATTAGGATGCAAGTCCAGGGGGTTGTTAATCAAAACTATAACTGACCCAGTAATTATAGAAATGAGCTGATTAGAAATTTCATCCCGGTTTACAAAATGACCTGGCCGATTAGGAGAAGCAAGGTATCATTGAATTTTAGCCTAATCGACAGCGTTTTTCTCAGTGACCGGGGCAATGAAGGAATGTAGGTAAAAATTCCCCCAGTAAATATCCCCCCGGTAAAAATCCCACACGGTAAATATCCCCCCGGTAAAATCCCCCAATTTTAGTTTTCTATCAAATTTAAGTGAAAAACCTAAATGAAAACACTACTAGATAATACTTTTTACAATAATACTTAGTATATAGATAGGTACACAGATATTTTGCTATTACTTCTAAAGTTTTTCAACATAAAAATATTGAAGTATTTTGTTGAATATTGCTGTGAAATCAAATTTGGGGGATTTTTACCTGTTACTGCAATGAAGGTATCTCGAAAATATGCACGAAAACTGACGTACTCTAAAAAAAATCAGAAATATCTATGCATTCAGTATGAGGTGTCATGGGCCTAGTTGATCGCATTCATGTCGGGATTTATCCCCACTTATTAGACCTATATCATTAATGATGATGATGATGATGAAATGTTATGGTCTACTGGAGTAATGATGATGTTCGGCTGTCTCGGGGTATCGTCTATCTACCACTACTGCGACTATACCCAGTGATTGATTGAATATGAATATGAAATTGAAAGAATATCAGATTGACAAAATTTATCTTCCAGTCAAACTGCATTATTTATATACATAGTGTATATACACGTATATAGATTTTTGGTGATGGTATGCACTATGAAATTTCATATGTGCATGCTTGCAGTAGAAGCCCCCTCCCCGTGAAATCTAACCTTTATTCTATTCCTCCAGTAAAAAAAAAAAAAAAACACTAAATCCGCATCTTTTTTGAAATCGATGAAATTCATCCAGTTTTATATATGTCACCAAAGGGGGTTTGAGTGTATGGATGGACCCCGTTATCAGGGACGTCACTAGGATTGTCGGAATTAATACAAGTGGAACTATATGCCATATTTCACGCGCCGTATCCACCTAGCACTGAAGGCAAACAAGCATTTCTAAATTCTTGAAATTGCCTGAATGTCCTTAGGGAGTCTTAGTTTTTGAAATTCGAAGCTTGAGAGGGGCGTTTTCTGGTACTGTAAAGACGAGATATTTATGAAATTTGCGGAATATGAAAAAAGAAACAAAATTTGGAGCCTAAAAGAATGCAGAATCCCTGAACCCCTCAGGTGACGCTCATGCTTATTGTAGTGATTTTGTAAGCGCCGAACCCTACAATACTTACTATCACTCTGACTTAGATGACAGGGAAACTGGAAATCACTCTCGATTTAACGAATTTACCTGGGAGGACCCTTAGGACTTTCTAACCTACAGTCCTCATTGATGCCTGTGACACCATAGTCACCAACACAGTACTAACTTCCACGCAAATTCGAACCCCCTATAAAAATTTTTAGTGACACCTGAGTTTATGAGTAAACTATAAGAAATTACTTGACGGCTTAAGATATATTCGAGATTGATTAGATTGAAAAGCAGGGTTGTCCACGTATCGATTAGTGAATTGAAGTCGTATAGTTCGAGGGAAACGTGTCTCGCGTTGGGAGCGGTGATGATATTATCGCTACGGCGGGGTTTAAAAATAGTTAACCGTTACAATACAATACGATGATTGCAATCTATTGTCGTTGTGGTTATACATTAATCCATTAGTGTTATTAGTTTTAATAGATTATATTTGATGTCGATGTTTTCGAAGAATCGGTGTTTGAAGAATCGGTCGCTACGGGGGTTGGTTATAAATTGAACGCTGTTTTATGAAATGATGATGATGATGTATATATTATATAGGCTATATCCTGCGTGATATCTTCACCATTAAACAGTTAGTTCGTCGTTTTTTTTTTTCGCCATTTAACATTAGTCATAATATGTTCTGACTCGGAAGAAGTATTTACAGTCCTGATATGTGTTTTTTTTTCTTCATTTACTGATAATAAACTTTCGAGCGTCTTATATTTCTGAGTCAGCCTCTTCATGAGAATGGCGTCAGTCCAGTTTCGCTGATATGTGCTAGAACGCTGAAGTCATTGAATATTCACTTGAGACGTTTTAAAAAACTCATGAGACCAAAAATTGGTTTCGTTTTTTCGTTCCCAGGCTTCCGGGAGACCCTCATTCTTGTACTGTCATCTGTATGTATCTGTTTTTCAGTTACTCAGCTTCTTCCGTACAATGTTAGTGCAGGGGTCTTGTTGTGCTGTGCGAAGAATGGGCCCAATGCACCGCCTAGCAGCAGAACGAGGCACTAAAAACTGTCTTCCAGCAATATGACTTTGAAGATGACCTTATAACTCAGGAACGGGGTCGAAATTAACGTAGCAAATTAACTTTCATTTTTCTGGTGGCATTTTGCCCTGTGTTGCTAAGTTTCGTGGCATTTTTTTTCCAGTGGCATTTCTTCCAGTAGCATTTTCGCCCTTTACCACTGCCGACCCTCTATGCTGGGATTCAGTGTAAACGTAATTCGAAATCCGTGTAAACTCCTAATCCCGATCTTAATCATCCGCCACCCCATGTATTACTTTGTCTGTTTTTGTTATGGAATATGATTTTCAATCCGTACTACTCGTGAACATAGATCAATTTCATCCCTCCCAATGATCCAGTATTTAGTGGGACTTAAGCGAAGTGTGTAGAAACTGATTAATCACTCGTATAGCTCTTATTCTGACACATATTAAGCCCCGTAACACACACCTCAGCTATGAATGAGACAGCTGTGTTGTTTCGGGGTTTTGATTAACGTTGAGTAATACCCGGTAATAGGGTGTAATGTTATTAGTCCTATATTTTCATCAATCCCACTGTTAATATGATAATGATTTTATTTTTTGAAGCGAATTCTCGATCGAAAGCTTCGGTTTATTATTATTATCTTCATTATCGAGTACCAGGTATACGGTGAACTACCAATCGGCCGGCTATTTTTAGCCCTGGACGAACGTAGGCGGCATGGGGAGAGAGAGCGAGAGAGATACCCTGGAATTCTTGATTCTTGTTCTTCGAGCATTTGTATCGGGGTTTGCGTTATACTGCGTTGTGTAGGCCACACGCTCTAGATCCGGGAGTCTTCCCTCGAAACAACGCCGCGATAATCGGTGAAATACGTGCGCGATTAATTCCGCGGAAAAAGACGGAAAAAAAACTCGCTGATCGCCTCCGATCGGATAGTTCGATATTTGCGGTATTGTTTTTAGCTATAGATACTAAAATTCGAAGTTAGTACCGGCTATTTTTTATTGAGTTAATATGAATATCGGCGCTTCAGAAGCGTTCTCTCGAGAAACTCGTGTCATTTTTACTGTTGATACGTTGTGTTGTCTGCCTGGTAGATACGTTATCAATGGCAACTCGTGATAAGACGTAGCTACACGAGGGGAAAAACTTAGTACATTTACTTGTTTTGTGTGTGTATGTGTCTGTGAAGTTTTTAGGCTCATCAGATTTCTCTCGTGGGATTATTGATATACGATGGATACCGATGATTCGGATTGGGAATACTGTTATTTCGCGGAAGAGCTCGGGGTTAAAAGTAAGTTCAGTCGTTACGGAGGCGCACGGGGCGCAATCATTTCATTGTCCGTGCTTTTAGTATGGTGCCATGTCGGTTATCTTTATCTCAAAGAGAAACCAGGAAACACAGAAAAACTGATCGTATTTGATCTCGTAAATATCGTTTCTTATGAATGCTCGGAATCATCATCCTGTTTTTCCCGTTATCCTCCTGTTTCAATGTTTCCCTTTGTCACTTGCGTTAAGGTGTAAAAAGTAGCCTAATAATCCCTACAATAGGCTTTAACCCTTTCAGTGCGTCTACACCGCAGTGCGGTGTACAAATCAGTGATGGATTTTGCTAGTACACCGCACTGCGGTGTATTGATTTAATTAGTAATTACTAATTATCTCTCTTGAAAGATGGCAGCACCTGTCAAACATAGTGAAATATTAGTAACTAACGATACACTACACCGTGGTGTAGACGTGCATAGTGCTATTCCCGTTATTCAATACACTAGGGTGGAATTTTTCAGAATTTTCAAATTATCTTCAGCACTATAGGGTATTAATTAGCCAGCACTGAAAGGGTTAAACCATACGGTTACAGATCTTGGGATTAAAAGTCCTTGCGTAGGATTTTACTGCAAATCTTTGGACAATAAACGAACAATTGATCCAAACAAATTATACTTTTACTGCTCTAGGGTGTAAACTTGCAGTCTTACGAAATGTAGAAGTTAAAGCCCAGATGCTGTATGCAGTCCTGATGTTTCAGGTTAAATTCTACCCATCTTCGGAGAATTTGAAAGTTATGCACTTCCATTCAAATGATATTGAAATTATGTAATGGGTTTCTTCATATAATTATGTTTTCTTTGCTGTTATTCTGCCATAGAGGGGCAAACAGTTTAAGGGGAGGGGTTTAAAGTCTATACCTAAAGCCTTTTTGCTCGGTAGAGCTAGGGGATAAAGTAAGGACTGTCCAAATAACAAGTTTCATGCTTGCGCCGTTGAAATTTGAGATTATATTTGCTTCGATGAGAAATGTTATTTGATCTTCGAGAGAATAATTCGCCATTAGATGCATCTTTGATGTTCAGGGTGACCTTTCTCGGAGAGATGCTGTTTTCGTGGAGAGCTCAGACTATCTGGATCCATCGTCCGCCAAATTTCTTTTTAACGACTATGTCTTGATATATGACGTGAGCAATTGAAGTTTAATGAATTTCTCGAGATCAATATTCCCCGCACGTGCGTCAGAGCAGCCGAGATTAATGATTATATTTTACCTCCCAAAGATCGTGTAAATAAAATGTGACCACATTGTCTGCTGGGTTTTTATGCCCGAACACATCTGATAGCGATGATGTTCTTAATAGATTTATTCTCGTGTTTTCATGTATTTTACGTCCTGCTCGGTTCGAACAGGAATGCTCTCTCCTCCCTCTCTCTGTCGATCATCTGTTGCTTACGCAGGCCCGTTAGGATAGATCAGTAGAATCTTCGATCGGGCTGTGATCTTTTTCGCGTCCGTATCTCTTGCCTTCACCCTCGATGAGAATTTCACCTTCATGTTCGCCGAGTTTCCAGAAAGCTTTTACCGCGAAAGGTATTTTGGTTCCAGGGACCGAAAACGGGCTGACGCCTTCAAAAGCGAGTTGTTTATCGTAAACCGAAACGATGGAGAAAAACTAATGGATTTTAATTCGCTTAGTCGATGTATAATTCCAGTCAGTTTTTAGTTAAAAGATATGTTTAGCGAGGGGTCATAATGCCTGTTTTCGAAACGCACAGAAAATTATGGTTGGAAGTAGTATTAATCTACCTGTTCTATAGTCTAAGTAAAGCAATGTGGAAATATTGCTTCTTACGTGTCGAATGACTTGATGTTATGGTATAGAAATATCAATAAAGTAATCGAGGCGTTAAGAAATACTAAGTGGTTATTCTGTGAAGAAAGTGGCTTTTTTACAGGGTTTCACACCTTGCATTTATCTTCCTACGTTGATCGGTTCTCAGATAAAAATTAATCTCCTTCAAACCCCCCTGACTGACATAGATAATATCTGCATTATACATACATGTAATAATGTAGTAGAGGTTCGAGGTATTACCCCTGCGTGTATATGCTTGTTCTGTACCCTCTGTACCCGGCAGCTGTAGCTTCATAAATCTCCCCTGCTGTACGGCCGCCACGGTACCGGTATCGGCGCGGCGCTGTGGGAAAATACCGCGCTCCGATACCCATGATTTGTCATTTAACGGTATCGCGATGATTAATTTTTGTAAACCGTGATCGGCGTCTCGATATCCGCAAAATATCGATCATCGTTTTCATTATGGAACGTCGGAATCGTTTCAATTTTCAATGATGTCTTGCTTTATGTATTTTATTAGGTGACATTACGCAGAAAGGCTATGAGAAAAAGAAAGCTCGTATATTGGCTCCCTATATGAAAAATCAACCCAAAGGTAAATAATAAACACAAATGTTTTATCCAATAACGCTTATTTGTTCCAGTAATCCCTAGCTCAGCGAATTTATTTATCTTATTTTATTTACATTCAGTTCTATCGAACTGCATTACAGGTGTTAGAAGGGTAACACAAAATATACAGATTTAATAACACGGTAGAAAAATTACAAATTCACGACAACACAATGTACTTGTTTAAATCCGCAAACATAAGACAGAAACTTTATTTTCCTGACTAAGAAATGATAAGGAGGTCTAAAAAGATCATACATAAAGAATGCAGAACACAAAATAGCAGAACACAAAATATACAAAATGCTACAAGCTTTAAAAAAATTGATACTTCAGTTTTCAGTATTATCCAAGTACTTGACTGAATACACCTTTATGGTGGTGGCATCTGGTGTTCGATTCATAAACTAATTCATGTAAACATGAAAAATAAAACCGCGCATTCTTCAAATTGATGTTGGAATTTAGTACAGTTCCCTTTACTTATTTTTTCGTTAAATTGGCCTAGTCGTAAGTGTTGCTACTAGCAACTGCTTGCAACTAGCAATCCTCGCTTGCCAGGGTAGGGTTGCCTCTTGCCGAAGCTAAAACCAACACACCCTGGCAGCACTTCCTTCGATGGTCTGTAACGTACTGTTATTCGCTGTGGCATGTGAGGAATCCTTATTGAATTTGAAAAACGTGTTCATGAAATCAACATTTTCTGCTATCAATTCAAAAATTGAAAAAAGATTCTTCCGATTAAGTATATATTCATAAACACAGAATGTATTATATTATTCATAATCTTGACTTTTCAGTAGAATTAATATAACGAAATCAACATTGCCTGCATCCAATTCAAAATTCGAAAAAAAATATTTATTTCATTTCATTTAAGTACAGATTCATAAACATAGAATCTTGACTTTTTAATGGCTCGTGTTTATAATTCCCTAGTATTTCTAATCTAAAAAAATTCAAATATTTAAACAACATTTTAAGACGATGTTTTACCCGTCGTAAGCCCTTGTATATATTTACCGACATTTATCGTTTTCAGGCCAGAATGTGTCGAGTAAACCGAGCCCGCAAACAGCCGCTCAGCGTAGAGCTCAGCGAAGACTTACAAGGGAAGACAATAGATATCATTCAGGTAATTGATTATAATTTACGTTTTTAACTCACGAAACCTAGGGGTCAGTTGCATAACATGGGTAAGTATATAGAAATGTAAACTGACGGGAACTCCGACTCCTTGATGTCACTGTTTGCCTTAGTGCGACGATGAAATTCGGCAGCACTCTTACGGGTAGCAATTAACTATAGATTCTCGGTAATATTTTCGGTAAGTTTTAGGACTTAAACAAATCATGAAAAACACTAATTAAAAATCGAGACTAGTAACCAGTCTAGAAAATCTATTATTTCTCACTGGCGGTGAGGGTGCAGAACAAAACACAAGATTACTGGCGGTCCCTTGTGGATTTTTGAAGAGTCGGCCTTCCTGTTCGCTTATAGTTCTATGGTAAATACTACCGTGTTACTTGTGGTGTCCACGTACTTGGTACACGTACTGGTACATAGGTTACAGCTGTAGGTTGGAAAACACTTTTAACTACGCATGTAAAGGCTAGCTTATGTTGGGCTGCCACGTGACAGATACCAACGCAATCAAGAAGAAATGTGATCCTAGCCCCGCTTATGTTGACTGTGCTTGATTTCTAGCAACTGGCTGGATATGATTTCCCGCCAGTTGGGTACCCTCCTATGTCGGCTACGATCACTGGCAACTGAATCGACTTCGGATGATCATGTGACCAATAAAGATTGCGACATCGAACAAAGGAAAGAGCTAATGTCATAAGCAATTCAATCAGCGTTTAGTAAGGTTTCAATTGAAAACACAAAACAAACAAACTGAATTACATTTAGGAGTTGATCAATGCATTTCCAATAATTCAAGAAATCGCAATTTTCATCTCTCAGTCTAAGTTCTTATTTGTATTTCAATAAACAACTCATTGATATTCAATTGTATTTGCATCAGGATTCTCGTGTCTGCATTAGTAATTACTGTCAAATTTGTAGCACCGCTAGCGGACATTGTCCTATGCGTATTTATGTGCATCTCTGATAGGCTGGAATCCTTGTGTGCAATTCCATTGCGTCATCGCTGAGCTCAGGTCAAATGCCCTCGAACGCAATTGACAGGATAGGGTTGGCCAGAGTAGAACATTGGCAACTAGCAGGGATACGGCTTGCAATCAGTCGGTATGTTGGGTTACGTCATTAGTTGGCTTTTCCCGGGCCGACATGACAGCAACTAGCGGCAGACCGTAGGTCGCTAGTTCTCCCTAGTTGTCGATGACCCCTCCCAGTTACGTCAGTATCTGTCGTATGGTAGCCTGATATTCATTTCTCAGAATTTAATGCTAGGGTTCGTATCAAAAATGAATTCAGAACTCCTGCAATAGTCAACTTTTTATCAAAAAACACCTAGTTAATAATGTAAACAACCTTAGTAACTACTGGCCCCTGTATATCGAAAAATATCCTGAAAAGTTTTCCATCTACCCTATCTTAACTACTACTATCGCAAGGATTTCTATGAGTATCGAAATCCGTCTTGGGGCACAAGATTTTAAGGATCTCTCTGATTATAGTTCTTCTATATACCACTAGATGGCCCTACAATCGTGTACCGTAGTATTGAATGGTATTCAACATTTTTTCCAACATTAGAACTAAATGATACTTGCACGATCAAAACAAATGCGATTAGATTACTTTTTACGAGCTACAACCAAAAGTCGACTGCAATTTTTGTCCACCGGTCATTTACTGCTGATGAATTATGCCTAACCCCTTTAGAAATATCGCATATATGCTTGTAGTGTCCACTTATTTATATACACGGCTTTTTCGAGGTGGTGTAATAGTCAATACAATAAAAAAGAGATATGGAAAACTGCTTTTAAATCGTTAGAAAATTGTATTATTCGAAACAACTAAGACTACAAAAAACACTCATGTTCTATGATACTTTTTTCGCCAATGTATTGTGTGCTTTATGCTATGTTTTGTGTTGAAAAAATAGTGTATATGCGGGTTTTCGGGCTTTCATACGAAGTCGAAGCCCATCGATAATATATCAACATACACCGCACTGTCTCTATATGTCAAACATGGCTTCTTAACATTATTCACCATAGATCGGGTTAAAGTTATGATATAAACACTTAATAACAGATCCCCGCGATATTGTAACAACGGATTTCAATAGCCGGCATTGAACGTTCAGTATTTAGCTGAAGTAGCCGAGCACTTCAAAATTCTTTCAAACGTGTAATTGAAAAGTGTAATTGAAAAGTGTAATTCGCGATATATATACCCAGGTTTGATGTAGAGAGCGTATGAATTATTGAAACTATAGCCAAATTACATAATCACGCTGTTTATACCACACAGGATGTATTAGAGTCCGGGATTAGGAAGTCGGGGCTATCATCGTATTATAGTTATTTGGCTGTCATGCGGGTTTAGCCGCGCAGCAGTAGGTCAAAGATCTGACTGTCTGATTTGTCGCACCCCAAACCAATCCTGATGAATGTGCCTTCCGCGAAAATGATTTGTCACAATTCAGCTAGCAGTGCGCAATGCGGTGGTGATTTTTTAAGCGGGTTAAGGCCAAGTGTTCATATTTTGTTGTTTTTCTCAGAATGGTCCGCGCGTTATAATTTCTAGATCGTGAAGAAATAAGGGTTTTCGCGATGGATTCGGAAAGTCTTCTAGGGAATGGCCGATGGTCAGCCTTTTCATCTACTCCTGAGAAGAAATGCATAATAGTAGAATTAGCCACACTCTTGATGTGTAGAAAAGAACCCACTAAATACAAAATTTTAAAGATTGAAAATGAAATTTATTACTCAAAAATAAAAAATGAAAGATACAACATTTCAGATTCTCTGTAGAGCCCATTGAAACGTGGTGTTTTCTATTTTTAGTTGTAAATTTCGCTGTTAATCTTTTATATTTTGTATTTAGCGGGTTTTAAACTGATTAAGAAATAATGCATAGATAGCATTTCATTCATTCATTCGAACAATGAACGTTCTAAGAATTAGAAAGGTCTGGCCTCGCGAGGGATAATGTGTAGGTGTCTATGTACTACTACTGCTATGAATATCCACTTGAACTTCACTATAACTCATAGAGTGATGCTTGAATTCCATTTTAAATGCGATCATCATGTACTGTGATGTCTTTCACATACTATGCACTCCTGGCCCTGATGATCATCCCAGGCATTTCCCATATCCCTTCACAACCCGTGCAGTTAGTTACAAGTTTGTTTTGATTGTTAAGTAGTCATAATAACAATTTTTTCATTATCGGTAATCTCTCGAAGTGTCAACAATCTACCAGTTTTAATTTCGCTCTCAGGAATCTGGAGTGTGGAATTTTTCGCTCCCAGTAAATATTTGTTTATTAATGCCTTGAACTCTTGACCTGGATAATTGAATACGCATTTTCGCCCCGTAATGAGTCCATCACGCCCCTGCTCCATCATGTCTGAGCAAGTTCCAGTCAGTCAGTGATAGGGGTCACACATGTGTAAAGCAGGCTTTCAGTTGTTGCACAAATCCTCGATGATGATCATTGGTAACAGATCGGGTTGTTCTGTTACCAAGTCAGCTTGAATCCCGTGTGTTCAGTCAGTAGAAGAAAAGATCGGGTCTCCGACGCGCGTTTGCGAGGAGCCCTTTTCACATTCTAAAGCGCAACAATCGCGCGTGAAGATAAATGGGACTTTATTATGAACGGAAAATAGCCGCGTTCGAATTGTTGTCTGGCAGTTTTAGTTGTCGTCGTCGTCGCTGACAAGACGTGTGGATTTGATACGCGAGCTGCCCGGATTTGACATATTTGCCCGTTCCAATTTCGATCGGATCTAATCTCTACCCGTCTCGTGGATATATGTATATATATGTATATGTGTGTGTAATCGCTATCTATCTTTGGACGGACGACATGTTTGAGCAATGATTATTTAACAACAACATTGTCTTTATATCGCTCCCCGATTGTCGACCAGCTTGCGCAACTGCCTATACGGATATATTTATCGGGCGCCATAGTTTTAAACGCTAGCCAGTACGAGCGGAATGATTTCGCAGTTTGTCAGTTGACGTCGTCGCTGCTGGGTTAAATTGATTTCAGCGCTGCTACATGACCCGACGGTGTATGTGTCGTCGACGAGACGAGTGTAGCTTTTACGGATAATTTTGTGCACATAGTCATAGAATTAAAATTCTTTGCACTGCCGTGATAGGCAACTATACATGCTATTATATATCCGCATATATGAATCTGGTTCAGCGTGTTCAGCGCTCTCCCGGGTGTTTTGCGGTATTTAGACAGTTGTTCACTTTTATGGATGAATTGTAAATATTTCCGGGCAATCCGCGCGACCGATGATGGTAATTCGAGGTATTACAAAAGGAAGTCAAGTCAGAGAGATATAAAAAAATAGTTGTAGGCGGCAGGCGTGTTGATCTGACATACATAAACAGTTGGATACTATACGATCTAGTTCAGCTGTCCCTTTTCTCAACTCGAAGTAATCTTTTTTCGACCGGTTGAATTTTCTCACATTTACCGAGAGAACCGATCGACATTCCTGTATATCTCCGGAATCTCTAGAAGGTCTTCCACGTATTCAAGCATTCGGACCGCGCATTGGCGTCGTGACAAGTCAAAAATTTATTGTCGTCCGACTGAAGACGACACAACAACTAGCGGAGCATTGTGTTGAACTGTACAGCATATAAAGTCTGTTGCTTCGAAGGCCTTCAGTACGCGCGTGTACGGCACAGAGCGATCGGCTCGCCAGGCAGTCGGAGAGAGTCGGAGCGATATCTACGGTCTAATGGATATTTCTTCGTTAAAGGAACCGGGGATACTTAATATCGCTGCTGTGGCGTTCATTACATGAAACATTTATACGCACATATATTCGTATATAAAAAGACGAGATACCTGTGGATTATACTTACTTGCAGGGCTGCCCGCCCGAGCTATAATGGAATTTATCGGAAATCTAATTTCGTCTTACTCTTTAGCGGCGGTTATTTTTGCGCGATCCGCTTCTCAGTTATATAGCTGAACTGAAGACGAAGAAGACTAAGAAGAAGAAGAAGAAGAAGTGTTTTTTTGTGCGTATATGCGCGAGTCGTCAGTCGGCTTATATTTAGTTTGCGCCGTGATACTGTGAATAGGTTGTAAGTACGCTCTGTGTGTGTGTGTATGTATAAGTCTAAGTCGGTATTTTCTGATAATTTGATAAGCGTGAGATAGTAGAGAGAGAAGCGATTTGTTCGGTTTCATCCCCGGCTGGATGGACTTTCTCTTCCCGTCTGCTGGCTGCTATTACGCTGGGTGAAGAGGAGCCACAGATACGTCTGCTGTCTGCGCGCTATAACGTCGGAGCTGTAATGTTTATTTACAAACAGCTGCGCTGACCATTTTCAGGGGAAAGCTGCCCGGCCTGCCCGAAGTTTAACCCTACTACCGGTGAACTATATTTTGACAACAACCAATCGGTTTATAGTGCGTATATCGTAGTAATGTAAACTACGTATTGATATCTACCACCTGGATATATTAGATTCTTGATAAGAAGCCATTCATAAATTCACTCTTGATTGAGAGAGACGTTCTAGACGTAAGATTAGAACCTCAACATCGGTAGCCTGTTATCTATGCAGATGGAGCCAACTCAAAGATATAAACCGATCGCCAGGAGCGGGCCATTTTCGAACTCTCGCATCATCCTAACGCAGAACCCGACATACGCGGCGAACTGCGATTTCGAATTGTCGCGTCGACAACTACCGCCGTCGTCGGAAAATAATAACAAGTACAAATGTCACGAGCTGCCGAACAGCGCTGAAAGTATGGACCCGACAAAGGTGCCCGTTTACGACCGGTTAGGCCGTCCGAGCGCGTGTCGTCCGTTGAGCGGCGACTTTTCGAAGGTTTCGCACGGCCTGCGACGCACGCACAGCGCGCGCGAGGCGCGTAAACCCACCGAGGCCAGCCATCTGCTCTGTCAAGTCGACCCGCAAACGCGACGTCTGGCCAGTCCGCGTATGGGATGTACGTCTCGCACGATGGAACGTAAGCGAGAAGCTGAACGAGCCGACGCTAAATCCCCAAATCCTCAAACGCCGCAGCAGCAGCAGCAGCAGCTACAGCAACAACAACAAGACCAGCGACACTTCAACCCGATACGGGTCGATACGGGAAAACAAGTCGTCGTCGTACCGATGAGCAACAGTTCGCCGAAGAATACGACGAAAACGCCGCCGATAAATCAGGGCTTCTACCCGATTAAGGAGGACCGAACGACTAGCATCGCGGCGAATGATGTGGTCGACGAACCCGTGTGGAAACCGCGCAGCAATTCGATCGACGTCGGCGTCATTCCGTTAACGCCGGCAGAATTCTATAAACGCCGGAATTCTCGCGACGCCGGGCCCGCGTCGTCTCCGACCCCGGTCCTACCGGCGTCGAGTACCGCGCGGTCAAGTCCCGTCAGTCGACCGGTTAGTCGACAATTAGACTACAGCAATCGCGTGTCGTCGCCGTCGTCGAATCAGTATTCCGTGCCGAACCACGTAACGAGAAACGGCGGCGGCCATCATCCGCTGTTAAATGGATCGTCTAATGCTTCGTGTAATCCTCCTCCGTCGTCGCGGCGATCGTCGAGTACGTCGTCCGGCGGCGTGTTGGATATAAACCTCGTCCATCGTCGCGGCTCCGTCAGCTCGGGCAGTACGTGCGAGCCGGTGAGTCCAGTGAGCGATAAATTCGAGGACATGATGCGTAACGTGTCCCCGCACGCGAATACCCGCGAGACGGTTAATAAGCCGAATTTAGATTCGACCAGGCACAGCGTTTGCGTCGGGAACATGAGCCGCAATATGTTGCTTAATCGCAACGATCCCAAGAGACACTCGGCGAGCCCGAGCATGGCGATTCTCGAAGAATTGCGCTTCCTCAATTCAGGTAAATTTATTATTCATAAATTCCCGTCCATAAATAAAGGCGTGCGTATCGTTTTACTCTGAATTAAGGTTCTATTTACAGGTAGATTTATTCATAATCACCGTTCCATTCCATCAGTTGCTAGAAGTGTATTTATCGTTTTTCTTTCGAAGCTGGTAAATTCATGCATGAAAATTCGAATGAAAAAGCGTATCAATTTTTTAAAAAAAGCGGCGTATCAATTTTCTTAAGAGATCAGGGGGTGGTGTAGGGTGCACTCTCGATTCGACCAGAAAATTGGCCCTTCGCAACCATTATCTTCCTCATCGGGTGTTCAAGCATATTTTCTACAAAAAGCCAGTCAACCTGACCTTTCGCGTCCCTCCCCCAAGTAGATAGATACAATCGTCGAATTTCAATTCACCGAGTAACATATTGTCTATGTGGGTGTGCAACAAGTGCATTCTAAAGTGTTTTATCATCCAAACTCCCTATTGAACTCGCGGAGCTTTTGTACCATTCTCTCGCAATATTCATCTGTGGCGAATTATTATGCGTTTTGTGGTCGAGCGTAGATAATGACTGTCCACCTAAATAATGCGTACAACGCGCCCACATATCTCTTCCTTTCTGCGACAATGACCTCGAATTTATTAATCACATTTCGGGAATGCTTATTTATGGCGAGTACTTTGAAAAGGACTAGTGTGTATTTCCGATTAAATGAAGTGCACATATCCTTTTGAACTGTAATGGACTTTCAGCGCCGGGATCCCCGGCGAACAGAACTTTATTTCATAGAAATACTGTTGAACAGCTGTATACAACAGCGCAATGTTTTCGTCACAAAACGTCAGTCAAATTAACGCATTAATTCGCGCATTCTTCTGCTAGATTCCGCTTAGTAGCGATCGTGTATTGTATTGAAAGAAGGATCGCCGTTGGTTTATTGAAATCGACGAAGGAGCACCGAATTCGTTCCAAGAAGAACATGTCCCGAATACCTTTGAGATTATTTTCATTAGAGATGATGTTTGGATCGTTTGAGAAATGAAAAATGAGAACGATTTTGCGCCCCAGACGCACACGACCCGCAATATGTATCCTCTTGAATCTTTGGCTTAAATTAATCGACGCCCTGAAATCTATCAGGATGATATTTTTGATTAGCTCGCATGAAAAATGGCCCGTGTAATGCGAAGATTTTGATCCGGGGTCGGCGAAGAATAATCCGTTAGTGCTGAACATAGAATGTAAATATTGGTGCTGCGTATATGCATTTTTATCGGGGAGACGAGGGGGCCTTGAAATGTGACCCGGAATCTTACCACCCGACGAACCGTTTCGATATCGATGGTACTTGTTTCGATGATGTAAGGATTCTGTAGGATATTTGTTTTCGCTGATAATAGCAACGAGAATATATGAAAATCCATTTCATGACCCGGTTAATCGTGACTGGAAGAATCCCACAACTGTCGGAACGTTATGTTTACTATAACAAAGGCTTAGAAATCCAAACTTTTTAGGGCACCATTTTTGTACAAGATTTAATGGGAATCTATTTTTCAAAATGTCAAATGTGACCCAAATACTGCTAAATCTCTATCATTTAATGCTGTTATTCGGTGCTATAAAACCATTGTGTTGTTACTGGATCCTATACATCCGCCCTACTTTTGTCGGATTATTCATTCCGGTATTTATATGTATTTCCGCCTCTATAGTTGCAAGTATACAAATTAGCAAGTAAACAGTTATTTGTATATTAGAGACTGGTTGCAAAATTGTATATAAATCATTTCTATTCTTGAGTTAATTTTGTAATAACACGAATCTACTGTTGTTAATAACGCGTGCTGTGTAATTTGCTGTGTATATATAGCCTATGCACTGCCAGGACAACTTCGCCAGCTAGTCGCGTCTGAATCTGATTGCATCCAAGGAGCTTTGCCATGATTTGAATGTATATGTATATGTAAACGTGAAAATGAAAAATTACCTGCGCTGAATGTATAATCCAATTCTCCCGTCGTCGGATAAAAATCGGGTCTTTCACTGCTGAAAACATCATCAGTTATGATATCGAGGGCGGATGTAGGAAAATTGGAAGGCCGGGTTTCAGAAGAGAAGTAAGGGCATTTCTAGGCTAAAGCAGCCATGCCGAAAGCCTCTAGCGCGGGCCAAAGTCCCTCCATCTAGGGTTAGATATTTTTGAAGAAATCCGTTCTAAGAGATGCTATTTTTGAAAGGATGCGTATCACATTTATAGGTATCTACTTCGACAGTAAGAGAGGGGTCCGTACCCCCGAGCCCACCTCCTAGATCCACCCCCGCGGATATGTCAGGGAACAGGGGGGTCGGGATGAAATGCCATTTGAAACGATTCGGAAATTTTAAATCAGCTAATTACGTCGGAAAAAAGTTCTATCAACAATGTATACAGTGGAACTCTTTCCTGAACTATTTATCTGCCTGAAATATAGGTCTAGGTTCCCCCTGAATTATTTCATATTTAGAAATAACGTAATAGCAGAGTCTGGTTGAGACTCGACTCGGGAATTATTTGATTAAGAATTAATGAGTCAAATTTTTCTGCCAAGATCCGGGTTAGATTCAACTACGGTCAAATATAGTTGATATACATGTATACATACGATATGCATATTTGTTATGAGTTGAATCTCGAAAGTTAAATGAATAATTGAAAAGTGGGAGGTAATTGTGACCCTCGTTTGAACTGATTTCGTGTCAAATTAAGCCGTAAAAGTGGCTTCACACCTCTAAACTGAGAGGTCACATTTTAGTCGCAGATTTGAGTGTTAGATATAGCATCAAATCTGTCATTTCTTTTGATCAAGATAATTAGCCGACCACACGGACCGATCAGGCCAGAGTCAAATTATGCCCGTGCCTAATTAGTGAGTCATTTCCGAAACCAGTTGTAATTCACACGCAATAATTTGACCCTTGTTAAAATTTGGCCCGGGCCTGGACATTCTTGTTTGGGCCAAACAGGCACGGGCCCATTTGGCACCCGTGTGAAGAGTTGTTCCGGGCCTAGTTTGGCACAGGCCAAATTTGGCCCCGGTTAAAAAGTGCTCGTGTGATCACGGCCTATGATTTAATTCCTGATACATCCTGTTATAATGTTACGTGCCAGTAGGTATATACATCTAATCCATCTACCGGTATGCCATTAAGGTTTAGCCATTTTCCACTTATGACGGGTTCACGAAGTACAGCATAATAAGTCGTTTGATTTATTTATATTCGACGTTAAATCCCATATAATTTGCAACCAAAGAAATTCAACAGAACCCAGTTTAGATTATGAGTCGGGTTCAAATATCTGTCTTATCTGTCTTAATGCTTCCGATTGATTTTAACAATAGATTCAAATTTAACTCACAATATTGTGGAAATGGCTGAGTAATCCAGATTTCGCGATATATATTCTAGGCTTTTGGTGTAATTTGGATCGGATTGAAATCAACGGATTGAGCTTATATCTGGATCAAGCAAATTCACCCGTTAAAACAAATGGTTCCATTTATCTAAGCCGCGATCGCATAGGCCTTTTTTTTTATCGGGGCCAACTATTAGCCATAGCAACGACTCACACCGGTACCAGACCCAGGGATTGTGCCTGTCTCATACCGGTAAAATCTTGCCCGACGAAAAAAATAGGATCCGGTCCTAGAAATTTTAGTGTAGGTCAAATAATTGAATTTCATGCTATTGCTATCAGATTCTGGAAATGATTCACTTTGCTTCTCACAAAATGGTTTTCACACCATTTCAGTAACAAAAAATATGCGTGTTAACGCGAACACTTATTAGGCACGGGCCAAATTTGACTTGGGTCCGGTCCAGGCCAGTTTGACACGGGCCAAATCATTCCCGCGTGATCATCGCGGCTCTAGACCAGAAGTGGATCGGTGCGAATATGAATTTTTTTCGATTATCTTACATAGCATAGACGTATATATCTTACATAAATAACGTAGAGTATGAAAGTCATGGGAAAATAGTCGTTTTCATTCTTGCCGGCGCAAAAAATCTATGAATTACTGTAGTTGGAACAACGATTGCGTTATCTGTTACAGCCCTGGATAAGACTGCGGTATTTTCTGTTGTTTTCTCTGCCGCGCGCACGCGAAGCAGAAATATATGTTTTGTCGACGAAGAAAAAACCGTTAGACTTTATACTATGATGATATGTATATTACCTGTGTATGTGTACTTGCTATTTTCGGCGCGAAATGTTGTTTCTCTGCGGGTAAAGACTGACTGTCTTTCTTTCGCTTATCAAGTTCTCTGTTTGTTTGTGGGTGGTTTTTACTAAGCGCTTAATTACTATTTCTGAAAATGATTCCCGTTTCGCTGCGCCGCACGGTATATGCGCAAAAAAGCGGAAAAAATTCCCCCGGCGCGGCGGTTTTTACAATATATTGAAACTCTGGTCTACGCAACAGGTTTGCGTTAATGTATTGTCTATATATGCCGAGCTTAGTTTTCGGATTATCGAACCCTGGTTACTAACTCTATGCGGGTAGGTGGGTTTAGAGACCGACGAATCGGAGTTATGATAACACTACCACAGCTCGGTGTAGCCGTTCGCTATACTCAACTCAGCGCTACAAACCAGAGGTGAATTTCAAACCGGATTTTCATCAAGATGTAAATTCAAATTCATCTATCAGTGTTTTCAATAAGAGCCAGATCCCAGGTCCCAGAGCCGTCTGTTTTTTGTAAGGGACCCGCCTGTTTCTTCAAACCAGCTATCGTTTCAGGGACCGTGACATATTACGGGACCCTCCTGTTTTTCAAAGGGACTTGGCTTGTTGATTTCTTACTGAAAACACGGATTTATTCATCATAAACCATAAGTACACAATTGTGAAATGAAAGAAAACAAAAACAGAAAGGGTGAACAATATAAACAATAAAGGGAAAAATATTTACTCACTTCTGTTTTACAATGTTTAAATGATATTTAGAATGTGTTTATTAATTTTGCAGTTTTTATGCTAAGCGGTGGTTCAGGCAAGTTCTATATATTATGCAATCGTCGCCTACGCGTGATGCTGCTGTTTCTTCGGTATTTTTCCAGGCCTCCTCCTCGTCGTCGCCATCTATATCTATCTATCAATTCGATATTCTTCTTTTTTTTAAATGTTATTCGATACATACGGTGTGATATGACGCGCGTTCATCAGCCGGGGACAGAACGTTGTGTACGCGGGATTACATCAATTTCATACGATATCAAGTTCGGCGTTACCGGATGAGATGAAAATTTCATCCCTCATCCGCTACGAGATATTTTGGCAGCCGAGCTTAGCCTGCCTATTCATCGATCTCTGCGTGTTCTATTTCGCGCTTGCGCGTGCCTTTAAGCATTCGATTTTAAACGCGAATATTATCAAGCAAAACAAATTGCTTCTTTACGTGTATATATATAATTATATAAAGCGTGCTTTTTCTCCGCTTACGCCTCCTGAGAAAATGATGGCACCGCCTCTTACTTCGGAATCGGGCCCCCGCCCTATTCCTGTCATCTCGTTTCGCGTTTTATTTACGTCTTATATATCTTGAAGCTGACGTCGAAACCTTAATCAAATCGAGTTTCTGACTGTTTTTATTCATTGATTTTATAGACACGACATGCGTTATGAGTTGATCGTTCGTCAAACAACCACGAGCGATAATGGCGGATGTAGGGGGTCTCGTCGGTTTAAAAGCGCTCCTTTGCGAAGTGCATGGCAAACATGACAAGAAAGGGTTCGGGGCTCCAAAAAAACTTTGAACGCACTGATAGGTAGAAAATCCCGTAATTATAACGAAAAAAAAAAATATATGAAGTCCGAAAATGTTTCCTTGATTCAATATTCCTGAAGATTAAGCGTAGTTTATCTGACGTTTCGACTAGATTCTAATAGGTATCTTCAGGAATATTTAATCGACTACTAGCTTAAGGAAACATTTTCAGACTTTATATTGTTTTTTCGCTGTTACTACTGTTACAATTTCTAGAAAGATGCTTTTTTGGTGCATTTTGGCAATGGAAGAATTACCATTTTGAAACAATGGTGTGAAGATCATTTGGTGTCCATGTTGTACCGATTACTAATGATGGAAAAAATTGCCATTACTGAAGTGTTATGGATGAGTCCCCCTTTTGAACTGCTGCAAATTTGCATAGAAATAATGGACAATTTCATGATTACTGCTTTTGATTAAGCATTCCATATGATTTCGTCAAATGGCTATTGTCTCTTTCCTTGAACATATCCCTAGAAATATTTCCGGGTGTAAAGGAATCTAGACTATCCGATCTTGAATTCGCATACGTGTATATCCCGTTTTACGTAAACTATTTCTGTTCAACAGGTGTTTGTTAGTACAGGTGATTGGCAGCAACTGATAAAGATGATGCTTTTTGCTGAAATATATTTCTAACTCTGGGGGCGAAACAAGTACTAACTATAGCCGCGATCATACGAGCAAATTTGGCCCGGAACAACTGTTCACACGGGTGCCAAATGGGCTTGGCCAAATTTGGCCCGACCAAAAACGTCGGACCATACCCCAAGCCAAATTTTAGTACCAGACAAATGATTGCGTTTGAATTGCAACTGGTACCGGAAATGATCCACTTCGCTTTGTTTGTGCATTGTTTAGTATCGAGTGAATGGTTTGCGTGTGAACGCGCTCTCTTATTAGGCACGGGCCAAATTTGGCCCGAGTCTGATCAGTTGGCCCGGGCGAAATCATCTCCGTGTGATCGCGGCTTGTAACTGTTTAAATGCAATGGTTTCTCATTGTTTCCCTAGGAGGCATTGTATGGGCTAACCTATAGCCGTGATCACTCAAGCATTTTTGGCCTGCACCAAAATTGGCCCAGAACAACGGATGCCAAATGAGCCCGACCAAATATTTGGTCCAGGCCTGAGCGAAGTTTTAGCGCATTTCAAATCATTGCGTGTGAATTGCAACTGGTTCCAGGAGTGACTTACCGCACTTAATTCAAGCATTGTTTAGTATGAGTGAGTGGTTTACGTGTGAACATTCTCTCTAATTAAGCACGGGCCAAATTTTACTCGGGCCTGTTTTCGTGCCGATTTGGCCCGGGCCAAATCGTCTCCATGTGATCACGGCTTATAGTATGAACCTTTATAAAACCACTTCCCGCAGAAATTTCAAAGATAATCTCTGATGGTTTAGTCACGATCATTCACTCCCCTAGCTCTCGAAATCTTACCCTCGGCATATCTCGCTAATACCTTTACCTCATCTTGCATAAACAAATGCCGATTTCATTGCCATTTAAACTATACGATATGCCACTTCAGTAAAAAAAAAAGAAGCTTATCGATGATTTCCTGATTTGATTTGTTTTACAGAAATTCGAACGGAAGCCGTTATGCAGGCGTTGGCGTTACACAATCAAAAGACGCCCGTCGTGCCGATGCCTTCGAAGCGCACATCGACCGTGTACGGGCCTCAACCTCAGCCACGGCCTCGACGACAAGGCACGCAGGAACAGGAAGGTACGTGCTATCTATTTCGTCAGGACTGAGAGTGATGCTGGGCTGTAAAATAGGCATAACAGTGTTCTCCATATATGCTGGAATTTTTAAAGTATTCTGTTTACATCGTGGCTGCTGAAGTAGCAAGGCTTTCGATCCCCAAACAAATACAGACAATTTAAGCTTAATTTCGGTGTAATCATCTATTTTTCACATTAGCTCGATATGTTTCAAAGCAATTATCAGCATTGACTGGCCTGGTGTTATATCAGCAGGTTGGCTTAGGAAATAGCATTCACGCCAGTGGTACTGGATCAAATGTATATCAGGGTGACTGAATATTGACATCTTCTCTGGTTCGGGCAGAAGATATTTTATAACGGGTGGCTGATTTTCAGAGGGGTGGATGTAAAAATAAAAATAAAAATGGGTGTTGTTGTAACGTGTTGTGGAGAACACTGAAGTCATTAATCCACAGGACCCAGTTCCACAGTTGTGAGTTGAAGATTTCACTCAGATTTAGCTCATTGGGAATGAACTAATTCAAGTTAACTCGAATTCATAACTGTGGAACTGGATCCTGGCTGACTTAAACCAATTTTTGAGCAACTGCGCCCTAAGAATTTCCAATTCTATGATCTAGTTCATAGTAAGATAAACAGAATTCACTAAGAAATTAAACCGATTTAAGAGTTAAACCTTTTTGTGGATTTGAGCCCTGGGCCCAGTTCACAAAAAGGATTAAGGCCTAAATCGATTTAAGATAAACTGAATTAATGAAGAAATTAAATCGATTTAAGAGATAAATCTTTTTGTAGAACTGAGTCCTGGGCTTTAAGGCGAAACACTTAATGTAAAATGCAGTTCGACATGAAAAGCGATAAGCATTCGGCATCTTAATTTTTTTAAGCAGATTCATCGTCGGACGACGATAGCAGTATATTCGATGAGGATAGCTCATCGCACGGAAGTCGATCAAGCAATCGCAATCAACAACGAGGAGGAGGAGGAGGAGGAGGAGGAGGACGTTTCGAACAACAACACAACCGAGAACAACAATCTCAACACCAACAACAAAACCGAGAAAGCATTCCAGCATCTCATTCCGCTACCGGTAGCAGCGCTTTTAATATTCCCGGCAATCAAGCGCGTAGTTCATTGGCCGATGTCATGATGATGAGTTCCAGGCATTGTAAGTGTGAATGAACAAATTCAATGAATATGCAGTAATACTCGGGGGGGGGGGGGGAGGGGGGTCTAGGGGTCTGATTCAGGGGGTGCACCCCTTAAATAGGGCATAACATAATTAAAAGGGCCCCCGATTATGGGAAAACATTACCTCATTTATGGAAGTACAGAGAACATGTTTATGAATTTAAACTTTTTAAGTTGATATTCTATAATTTATATTTTTCATTTCCCCTTAACATTTTAGGCAACTTGGGGGGGGGGGGGAGGTGCGCACTGCATCCACCCCTGATACTTGCTAAATCCAGAAATAGATTTTTGCTTTAAAATGCCCCCTTTTGGTGGAAAACTTCCCACTTTTTGTTGAGGGAAAGTCCAGTCTACGCGTCTGCTGTATGATAAATTCCAGACTAGGCCGAGTTCAAACTTTCGGTCTAAATACTTCATTTAATTCATCTCGCCATACTTCTTTGTTGTGTAACGATAGCGAATGAGTATGTCTACGAGGATGTAAAGAGGCTGGCAGACTGTGGAATCTTTTCGTTCAATTAGTTTGATAATCCGGTCTGTTAACCACTTCAAAGCTGCATTACGTACATAGGCGAGCAGATGTAATAATGTTGTCAGAAATTAGCCGAATGATAAAGAATGATAAAGTTGCCGTGTGGATGATTATTTTCATGATATCAGCCTGAAAGAATGTTTAGATTCCTGTTACTTCTCTTACGATGTTTTGTTTAATGAATTCGCCTTTTGTTATGTCTGCTAGCCTTACATCAGTGAGCTGCTCGCTTTGATGATACGCGCGGTTAACAGTCATTTTAAGATTTGGGGTTTTCCATTTCGTAACTATACGTTGTATCGTATATTGGCACACACGTATCCTCTATCACGTGAAGCTGCTTTTGTATTGAATCGGGCATCGCCGATCGAGATCGAAGAAAATCTGTCGTCCTAAACTCTCGAAGTCGAATTTCTCTCTAATTGCAGCGGCCCACGTCGTATCTCAACCGCCGGACGTTACGAACACGACCGCGGCGAACACGACGTTACGAAGAGCCGACCGCGTCAACAGTCGATACGGCAGCTCCAACCACGCCCAGTCGGTTCGTATGACCGCGACCGGGCATATATCAGGATTAACCGAAGACGGTAAGTGGCGGCGTTATGTTTTTCGACCGTTCATCACTATTATCGTACTTTTTGTTATCGTTTCGTTTAAGCGCACGAAATTTCTGTTCATTCGATTATATGTTCGTAATTTGGAATTTCGAAAAAAAACAGACGGACAGATTTCGTGGCACTGATTAGTGGTTTCATGGTTGTTTTCATGATTGCGCAACGTTTTTTTGCCGAGATAAATACGTATTCATCCCTCGATGGAGGCGCGAAATGCAATTGTCAATGCCATTAAACCATGAATTATGAATTTTTGATTATCGCCATGTATATGCTCTGCGCAGTTCGTTGTATTTTGTATCTAAATATATATGTTTATATATATCTTGCATTATTGTGCACTTTTCAGGCACTGGACTTTATAAATCTTTCGGTCTTAAAATGCTCAATGGTAATTCGTAAAGACAAATAGCTATAAAGAAATTTCTTCTTGATCACTACTGATCTGTCTTTCCTACACCTCTCCCTTTCCTAAGTGTTAATACAATAACGAAAATCAGCACTTTGAATCGATTTAGAAATATGGCTCGGGAATGTTCGTAAACTATGTACGTGACAATGCGGTATCCTACTTTGACGGGGTTCGCAGGGTATCGCTGTACCTATACTCCGGTGTAGCACTGCGGCGGAGTCAATGATACATACCATTAAGGTCGAATCAATGCATAGAATTGGAAAATTTGCTATTTTCAAATGCGTGCATTTAATCAAATATTCATACAGTCTATTTATGAATTATTACACAATGCTTGGAATACAAACAGATCTGCCAACTGTTCCTGATTTTCAGTATTTGTTACTATCGTATAATGAGAAATACTGATTAGATTTTTACAATGCATATGGAACTATGAAAGATGTTATACCGTGGGTCTTGCTACGGATTAATTTGAACATTTTCTTACATGTTTCAATGAAATGTTGCTGAAAAATATTCAAATTTTTATTGATAGCAATTTTCTGAGGTTGGCAGCCCGTATGTGATTTGGAAATAGGAACTGCGGAATATATATCTGAATTTCGCGTGCATACTTTACAAGCATTCCTCTCTGATAGATTCTGATTAAAAAGTCTGGACGCGTCTTCTTGACTCAGCTCATCCAGTAGTTTATACTGAAGCATTTACTTCTCTCACGTCACGTACACACTCACCACATCTATATATATATATATATACATAGATACAATGTACATCTCTATTATTTCCTGTTCTCCTCTCTCATGATACTCTTGATACTTGTAGAAATATTTGGAATATGCAAACCGCCGATCTCTTTGTTTTATATTCAACCAAATGCAAACAGTTCTTTCCCTCGTTTCACGCACTAGCTAATCTACAGTTCTTTTCGTTAAGGGAGTAGCTTATTTTCTCTTAAGTAGTATGTAATTCACATTCGTTGAATGTTTTCTGAGATTGAGGAACGGTCTAAATGGGTTTTTTTTATATCATTTTCAAGCAAATATTTCCGTGAGAAGATTTTTTTAAATTTAAAAGTCATATGTCGATAATTTTCTCATGAGTCTTCTCTGCTGTTTTTTTTTTTTTTTCGTTGGAAAATTTCGTCAATATCCATCTCATTCTCTTGATATTTATTCCAGACAAACGGGCTGGCGGCAAAGTTTCAACCAAGATACAACAATTACTGAATACGCTGAAGGTAAGCTATATTTTCTCTTTTCGAGTTTACATTTGATATCCCATGATAAAGAAGTGTTGGTCTGTATACACCGGTGAATCTGATTCGTTATCTTATAAATTAAACCATGGACTCCTCTGGGATAGAACCTGGTTATACCTTGAAAAACTCCGCCATATGAGTCAACATTTTTCAACGGCGCTACGAACGTGTATATTTATTCTATATCTTGTCGTTGAAGTTTCATTTTATTTGACACATTTTTATAAAAAATTTCAGATGTTCTTGAAATGCCTCTAGTATTATTATGAGCCACAACGCTGACTCAGACGGTGTTTGTTCAGGCAAATAACCGTTGCAATACGTGTTCACGGAATCGAAATGAATGAAATATTCCTTATACCGAAACTCAATTGACCCCGATATCGTCTCGTACATATGCATCTAATTCAAGAATAAATTTACGTAAAGATTCGTTACAAATATTGTATTGTTATTAGTCTCCTGCCTGCTATTCAGAGATGTAGAATCATGTCATTACGTAGACATTAAATATACCAAAAAAAATAAATGGTATTTATGTAACTGGGGTTGTGCACTGTTGGATGTCGACCTCAAGTCGGTCATCTAAAAAAATGCATGGTTCAAAGACTAAATTTCCTTGTACGATATATGACCAGTACTGTTCTGTCTGACCTCAATTAGTCCCAAAAATATCAAATTGAATCTCAATTTTTATTTAGGCGCTATATCTTACGTCAAATTACTCCCATTATTGAGAAAGCTACTAGGTATACTAAAATGGTCAGTTTGTGTGGGCCTCACTGAGTGAATCAAGAATATTAACGTGGTGTGTCCTTCAGAATAGTGCAGTTTGATGGCGTATCAACCCAGTACATCAATTGCTGGTCAAACGCCATATCCATTAGGCCGTGATATCTAATATTCTTGACGATAACGTTATCTTGTGTTTCTATTATATGGTAAATAACGTCTACTGAATTGAACGAAATCTGCCGCCCCTCCGCTAGACATGTGTTGGAATACACGTTTCGAATATTTTGAATATGGATATGAACCAGCTGGTATTTAGATATATATGTATATGACAACTATAACGAATGCAGGAGACCGTGAAACATGATATCTGCAAATAAAGAATCCTGAACATTTTTAAGATTTCGTAATGACGATGATTTTTCAAAATGTTTGTTAACCCTTCTAAAACCGTTTTTGTTCTATTGATTTTGGCAGAGACCGAAAAGACGTCCGTTGCAAGAATTTTTCATGGACGAAGAAGAGCCAGAGGTGACTCGTAAGTATTCAACTCGATAAATCGATAATGAAAAAATACCGCAGGAGTGGAGGCGGAGGAAAAAGAGGAATGAATGTCACAATGCCACTCCAGTTTTACGTAAAAAGGAATTAAGATCAAAGCGCTGTTGAAGTGCGCGTCGTCGTAGCGTAGCGTAGGGTCGTGTCAATTCGTTTCTGATTTATCTTTTGATAGCTCCGCCTGTCGATCCAAATGCGCCGAAACCAGAAGGCAACACGATAACTCCGGCTATCGGAGAACAGCTCGTGGTAGGTATTTTTGAATTGCTCGCTTTAAACGAAACGTAAAGAAAAGATTGATTGAATACAAGAGGTTCTACTACAATGCATATTCTCCATTCGACAAGCTGTATGCAAAATTCTGATAGATTTTGTCGGAATCAGGGGCTGATCCAGACCCATACCAGTCAGTACTTGGCCATAATTTAGGGGCACCCTCAAGCAAAAGAGGTACCTAGTGATGTGAACTCCAGCAGCACTTGCAGGGGTGTGGGGGTTCCAATAGCATCTGAACGTCAGATGCCGATGGTAATGCAAATTAGGAAGAAATATACCTCGGATCTGCCCTTGTTAATAAAAAGAATATTTCAAATAGATTCTACTACGATACATATATTCTCATTTCAAGCCATATGCAAAAATGCCGATGAATCAACTCCCACAACTAGTGGTAAACGAGCTCTAGTGTTGTTTATGTTTTATTATCGTGCTGCATTCATTGTATCATCTTGTCGATACGTAATTTTTACATCGGCAGATATTACGTAAATAGTGTATAATGTTCCGATGCATGTTTTCTACGATTATCGAACCGAAATTGACTGCAGAAGTTCGTTCTCCCAGTAGCTTAATGTTCCCTTCACTGCATATCATTGTCCTTTTCACGAAATCTGTCACCCATCCTCTAGAAATGGTTTCCTTGTGTGTATTTTAGTACTTACCTCTTTATCCATAGTTATTGTTCTTTTCCTGGGCTTGGCTTTATAGAAAATATAGATTTAAGTCGAACATAGGCTAATTGATATCTTCCATTGTTAGTAGCGATTAGAATCCATAGAAATAGCTAAAAAAAGAATTGTATTTGCAAATGTTTATTCTTTAAAACCAGGCCCTGTTTTTGAAAATTCATTATTTTCAATATTTGCACAAACAAGACATGAATATGAGTAACTTGGAATGATTTACTTCTTATTTGTAAATCACCAATTTTCAGTTCTATGCATCCTATGAATTTTCCTCACTTAATCTTAACCTCACACCAGGAAGATACGAAGTCTGTGGCTCACGCTATCTTTCTCGACTTATCGCGGCGCTTACAGCTAGATAATCGCGATGTATATGAATGTTGTAGGTACCGTCTGGACTACCGCGAAATCTCGAATCAGCTATTCAACGATACGGAACTTCAACTTACAAGGCTCACTGCGTTACTGGGTTGGACCAGAATGGAAAACCTTCACTTAATTTAACTTATGGTCAGTAAATGAAAAGTGAACACCTCTATTTAGTGAACATCTTTAGTGAACACTTTTTGGCCAGAACAAAATTTCCCCTACTCATTTTCATGTAAACAGAACCTCCAGTTAGTGAACACCTCTCTATAGTGAACTGTGAACACTATTTCTGGTAACAAATGATAGTAAATAGTGGTCCCATCCCAGAATGTCTAGACAGTCAAAGTTTGCTAGTAGACTCATTGTTATCAGACTATATAGTATAGTTTTTGAATATAACCCATGGTCATTCAATGGCTAATGTTATTCATGCTTGATGAAAGTGAATTCATTTTCATTGTAGTAGTTATTCATTTTTCCATGCCTGTTAGATATCATAACATATGCTGGCTTCTCAAGTCCTTTTTGGTATATCGCTTATGATGGCTATTGCTTGATGAGGAGCGAGAAATTGTCGATAGATTTTAATTGTTTCTGAGAAGAAATTGAGCGTAGGAAGACTGATTCTACCGATTTCCTGAATTTCTCACTACGTCTTGAATTTCGCCGTTTCAGGAAAACTTCACAGCAGAACGCAGAAGATTGCGTATAATTTATTGAACAAATTAGGCCACAAAGGCGAGTTTAATCTGAAGCCGGGAGACCGGGTGGCTTTGGTGTTCCCGAATAACGACCCAATTTCGTATATATGCTGCTTTTACGGCTGCATCATCGCGGGAGTCGTACCGGTTCCGGTAGAAGTGCCGCTCACTAAACGAGTAAGTACGTCGATTTAAAAACGATCATTGCAGTAATACGGCGCTTAACTTCAGTTCTGTTTATTGCTTTCAATCAACGGACTAGATGATGTTATTTTTATGTTTGTGTCGTTGCGTTGTTTGAATGGCAAATTAAGATGTTTTTATATGAAATGTTTTCAGGATGCAGGTGGTGCCGGTATTGGTTTTCTGTTGGGCAGTTTAAGCGTGTCTATTGCCCTGACATCGGAAGCTTGTTTTAAGGGTTTACCTCGAATGCCGTCAGGTGAAGTCATTACATTCAAAGGTAAATACTGAAGAGATATCTCAAGGGTGTTCATCGTTTTCGAATGTAACTGTTTCACTAGACTCGTGTAACTCATTTTTTCAGGATGGCCGAGGCTGAATTGGTTCACGACGGACAACTTCAGTAAATCTTCAAAAGATTGGGCACCGCCTCCGAGACCAGCAGATGATGCCCCAGCATATATAGAGGTTAGATTGGATTTATTTGCAGAATTAATCGATGAAGTTTTTATACGTTTAGAAAAATTGGAGACCACCAGGGGGAAGAGAATCTAAGGAATTGCCCAGTTTAGAATTACATCTTTTTAGTTATGTCTGATTACATTTTTCCTATGATGAAGTTTTGCCGGGTTTCGTCAAATTACGCCAACCGGTATATGAATTTCAACGCTATGTTGTTTTGTATTTCAGTATACGACGGGTAAAGATGGTAGCGTGATGGGTGTTACTGTTACCAGAGCGAATATGCTATGTCACTGTCGAACATTGACCATAGCTTGCAATTATACGGAAGGTACAGATCATAACTGTCATTTTGCAGTTTAGTCGATTCTCGCGGATTAGAAGTTATTAACCATGTTCATTTCGTCATTTTACAGGTGAAAATTTAGTTTGCGTTCTCGATTTTAAGAGAGATGTTGGTCTTTGGCATGGAATACTGACTGTAAGTTGGCCGCGGTTTATGTTGAAGTTACATGTATTTCATTAGTTATCTTGTATATGAGACATATGCGTATTTCTGACGTTATGCCGTGTTGTATTTCAGAGTGTGTTCAATGGCATGCATGTGATATTCATTCCATATTCCCTTATGAAAATCGATCCCGCGTCTTGGATGAAAATGATCACAAGATTCAAAGGTTAGATAATCGGAAATGAGAACCCTCAATAACTGAAACAATTTAGTTATTTGGTTTCAATATTTGACAATCATATCTACGCGTATAGCTCTAATTCACCTTCACTAACTTATGTCCTGTTCTAAGTACCCGGTATGTTGCGAGTAATATTGTCGCTGGTTAAATGCCGCATGTTATGTGGAGATGATTTTAGGCAGTACAGAGTAGAACTGTTCTGCTAAAATTCTATTGATACCTGTTTAATCAGTTACTGACAGTTCGAAATTAAATACGGTTATGAACATGATCTTTTCAGCTACGTGTGCAGTAGTGAAATCTCGAGATATGCACTGGGGTTTACTCGCCCAAAAAGACCACAAGGACATAAACTTTTCGACATTGCGCATGCTTTTGGTGGCAGACGGAGCTAATCCATGTAAGTAGATGCTTTGTACTTGTGAATATTTATCAGTAAAATACACACCCCGGTCAAGCTTCAATACGGCTTCTAAATATCTAAGATCCCCTAAAACTTTAGAATATATATGTACATACGTATGTACGCCTTGCTTCGGCTTACTGACATACTGGTGAGCTTATAAGATATATATCATAATCGTTTTCCAAGGGAGAAAATTGATTTGTCAAAATTGGAGAAGAAAAGTTTCTCGCGAAAAAGATGTTGGTGTATGAGATGTCTTGCTTTCTACTAGAGCGTAATACGAATAACTATCGACACCTCTAAAGACAACTAATTGTTTTGCTAATTTTTCGATTGCGTGATCTCAC
The DNA here is from genome assembly GCF_964204645.1 of Tubulanus polymorphus. Lineage (NCBI taxonomy): Eukaryota > Metazoa > Nemertea > Palaeonemertea > Tubulaniformes > Tubulanidae > Tubulanus > Tubulanus polymorphus. The sequence goes on from NC_134025.1 coordinate 22,411,657, forward strand.
ACAGCGTTGTCAGAATAATCCGTTAGTGAGAAAGATTTCACTCAAGTATTCTCGCTCGTACTATTTCCATTTTTGCGTATATTCAATTCATTCTTCCGTAAGAATTTTATGGTGTTTTGATGGGTGGTGAGGGAAAGCACTATATAGCTGCAGTGTAATATCTTAAACCTAGCTCAAGCTATGTGTGAATATATAACATACCAAGCAGTTCTAACTGCTTCAATGACTGCCTCGTGACGCCAAACGTACTGCCACCACACGCATTTTCTCTTGCCTTATTTTCTAGGTCACTTCGACTGCGATGAATATATCATTGCTCTTTTAGAAAGTTATGATAGTTATCAAGGTTGGAAGGTTTTCTATATAATAACGGTCTTCGAAAAACGCTTTTTACCACCAGTTCTCATGCTTTGTTATCGCTCAACATTTCATCATACGCGCTCTTTAAATACGTTTTTTTACGTACTACTATATGACGTGCTTTGCGATCACACCGATCCGAGTGCCCGCACATTTGAGAGAAAAAAAAATTAACCGTCTCTTCTCACATTCTATAACACCCGTTCATTTCCTAATGAACCAACCCATCTTCGCTAAAAGATCATGTAGTGTTGGTTATGATTCGCGCTTGTGTCATTTTTTAAATGATTTTAGTAATGGTAGCATTAGAAATCGACGCAATTTCGATCGAAAGGATTTCTAGATTTTTTTTTTTTTACGAAATCAGAAAAAAAGCTTTAGCTTCCTGACAGTTTTGAATCTTCCAGTTACAGTGGTTTTAATTAAAGTACGGCGCATTCCAGGTTCGCTAGTCTTTTGGAAAATTTGAAAAAAAAATCTAAACTTTTAGCTCCTGAAATCTCAAGTAGGCAGGTTTCGAATGAACATTTTCTGGTGTGAGAAAAGCAATTGAGGGGAAATGTTGACCGCCTATCAGACTTATGGGATCGTTCTATGCTGAAATAGATTCAGTGCATTCTGGATAAAAAAAAGAATCACCAGACATAGAGTGCTTTCTGGATGAAACCAATTCACCAGAAGTGTATTCTGTATTCTAGAATCAGTTGAACTCAAACGAAACCTCCCGTAAATCTATAACCCAGATGACTGTAACAGAGATGTTTGACACTGGTTAGGAACTGTTGATTATCCTAAGACTAACGATATAATGTTTGTTGCTGTTTTACTAACCATTTTTTCTATTTCCTAAATCAGTAGTAATTAAAGGTTGTACTGTGTAGTTTGAATTAATTTTGCACCTAAGAAATCTTGCTGGATATTTTACTCTGATATCCAAAATGACATTCCCTAAATACTTTGATTTTATTCTCCTAAAAGAACTGTTGATTTTATTCTCCTAAAAGAACTGTTGATTTTGATATGTTTCAGGGTCTTTGACATCATGTGATTCGTTTTTGCAAGTCTTCCAAAGCAAAGGTTTACAGCCAGAAGCTATTTGTCCTTGTGCCAGTTCCCCAGAAGGGCTCACAGTGTCAGTGCGAAGGTAAGCATTACTAGGAACTTGAATGGTCAGATGCCATCTAATTCCTACCTTCCACAATTCACTTTCCAAATGATACTTTTTTTGTGTCTGAATGATGGCACCACATGGTAAAGATGCCTGGAATTTTTTCAAAAATGTTGTTTACATTTCAGACCTGGCAGAGCTGGTTCTGGTAATACGGGAAGAGGGGTTCTATCTATGCAGGGTCTTAGCTACGGAGTTGTACGCGTAGATTCGGAAAACAGTTTGACTTCTTTGACACTGCAAGACTGTGGACAAGTGATGCCTGGAGGTACGAAGATTTTCCCTCAAAACGTTGATTCATTCATAATCTCAAAGTGACTATCTATCAATGTAATTTTCTCTTCCAATTTTAGCAATGACGGTTGTCGTACGAATCGATGGTCCACCATATCTATGCAAGACTGACGAAGTCGGCGAAATATGTATCAGTGCTGGTTACACTGGAAATTACTACTGGGGATTAGAAGGAATAAGCAATTCTACTTTCAAAGTAATTAGTCGGTTCATCCTTCTTTTGAAAATAGATTCATTGAAATGCTGAAGTGATACTGCTTCTCCGATAGATTCTAAATATTTGATTCATGTTTGTTTCAGGTATTGCCATTAGGTACAGGCAGTAGTCCTGTTACTGAGAAAAGTTTTGTCCGGACAGGCCTTCTCGGTTTCCTAGGTCCGGTAAGTATCGACTTCCGAAGCGCGCTTCACCAAAGCTTTTTCTCAGCTGGTTTTTCGTAACTGATGAATAATCTTGCAACTATTACAGGGTGGACTGGTATTTATTTGCGGAAGTCGCGAAGGTTTGATGACCGTCGGCGGCAGACGGCATAACACCGACGATATCATCGCTACAGTTTTAGCCGTCGAACCAATGAAATTTATCTATCGCGGCAGGTAAGGCATTTCATACGAAATCGCAGTAATCATATTATTCGAAATGATCGCTCCTGATACCGGCTTGTTAAATTTTCTATTTTAGGATAGCCGTATTTTCTATAAAGGTGCTCCGTGATGAACGAATTGTGATAGTAGCTGAACAGAGACCCGACTGCACTGAGGAAGAGGTCAGATATTTTAGATACATAATTTTCTTCATTGATAAGTGATATGATTATTTTTAGCATTTAGTGTTTTTGAAATCAGATCCTAGGTCCAATAACGTGATAAAACTACGCAATAAATCTCACTCTTGAGAATGGTTTTTAGGATAAAACCGAAAATTCGAGGTTTTAATAAATTCTTTATAGTTTTGATGTTTCTCTTTCGAACTTGTGACTGTAGGACTCATATTTCATTTCTTTCCTAGGTCCCATGTTGAAACGAAAATGAATTTGTACGTTTGTATTTTTCAGAGCTTCCAATGGATGAGTCGGGTCCTGCAAGCTGTTGACAGTATACACCAAGTGGGTGTTTACTGTTTAGCTCTAGTCCCACCAAATTATCTACCTAAGGTATAGCCAAACTTATACGGAACGGACCATTGTCAGATTTAGCATCGGTCCAAAAATGGATCTTACAAACGACGAAATTTTCATACGAAACGTTCATACTTTTCGTTGCGCTATTTCAGACGCCGTTAGGTGGTATACATCTCCATGATACGAAGAAGAAATTCCTCGATGGCTGTCTCCATCCGGCGAATGTACTCATGTGTCCGCATACTTGCGTAACCAATTTACCAAAACCCCGAGAAATCCATTCAAGTAAGAGCGCAATCTACGAATTCGCTTGAAGCATCGACTGATTGAGAAAGGGCGTTTAAAATGTGAATCCGATTCTCTTTTCAGATGTCGGTCCATCCGCCATGTACGTGGGCAACATTGTCCAAGGTGCTCGCATGGCATGGGCTCAGGGTAGGGATATCGGAGTCATTGATGAGGACAGTGACTCCGCCCGTAAGGTAGGCCAAAATGTAAGATCATCGTCATTTTTCATAGGGTTCTTCGGGCGGGGATTCTTCGATCATTTAATCGCATAGTCACTCATACTTTCAACCATTAACTCAAAATCACCGCTTTCGAAAAGAAAGATATTTCGGCTTTACAATTGTATCATTCATGCTCAATACCATTTAACATTCCTTCATCATGATTTGAAAATAGTTGAGATTGTCAGTTATTCATTTATATGCATTACTTATTGATATGATTCTGTACCGTCATTTTAGCAACACCAGTTCCTGACGGAAATTCTAAAATGGCGATCGGGTACAACTCCAGACCATATACTCTTCACTATGATGAACGCTAAGGTAAATGAAATGATCCTACGAACCGATTAATGTAAATCGAAGTTATGTTGTTATAGCTGGATATCGGAATGAATGAATTTCTGTTCGTAGGGTCAAGCCCAGGTGACGATGACTTGTTCCCAGTTACACAAGAAAGCCGAAAGAATTGCTTCTATGTTGATGGATAAGTCAAAATTAAACACAGGCGACCATGTAGCCCTTGTGTATACACCAGGTAGGTCAAGCGTTGATACTTCCTTAGCAATGTCTAATGTTTCCAATCGTAGGCCTATGTCATTAGGTTCTTGGCATATGATACAGTCACGGCATTTAATGAGAGATCACTAAAATCTAAAATATTGCATTTGTAAAATCAATCCGTTAATATCTTACATATCTTACATATTGGACTGTAGGGAATAGTTGGGGGGAAGCAAGTCAAATGAAAGTGGAAAAGTGGCCATCCTCATCTCTCGGTATTTTTAGATATAATTTGCCTTAAAAAAAGTATTTCTGTTACAGGTGTTGATTTGATAGCTGCATTTTATGGTTGTTTATACGCCGGATGCGTACCAGTAACTGTTCGTCCACCTCATCCTCAAAACATTACCACTACGCTGCCAACTGTGCGAATGATTGTCGAAGTCAGTAAATCAGTGGCAGTTCTATCAAACTCACTGACAATCAAGCTCCTCAAATCAAAAGTACGTAGCATGATACAACAGAATTTAGATTTAGACTGCATTCAATTTCATATAGTTAAATCGGGTCTTCACTTAACACCTCTGCTCAAATCATTAAAAGCATTAAAGCAGGGGGTTTTCAAATGATATCGAACCTATTGCTGTGATAATTCAATTGCCCCCAGAAGTTTGATTTTCTGGCTAGGGTAGTCTATCAATATAATAAAATGCGAAAGTACAGTATTTTTCCATCAAGTACTTATTGTATTACAATATGATGGTTATATTTGTGTATTAGGAAGCAGCTGTGATTGTCGATGTAAAAACATGGCCAGCTTTACTAGACACGGATGATTTGCCGAAGAAGAAAATTGCGTCTATATACAGAGCCCCGACCCCTGAGATGCTGTGTTATTTAGACTTCAGTGTATCGACTACTGGCATGTTGGCCGGAGTCAAGGTATGAATAATGTAATGCGTCCTATTTCTGCCTCGATTCTCGGGAGGGTTTTGTAACTGGCATTGTGAATAATGATACCAAGATAAGATGCCAAACTGTACTTAGCGGTGTCGATGAATTTATCTATCGGTTAATGTGAATTCGCCAGCAGCCTGAAATGGCTCTTCTGGTCTTAATGCTCCTACCACGGTTGCATAAGGATGAATCCCTGATTTTTAAGATGAAGTAAAGGTTTCCTTGGCTCAATGATTGATTCAATTTAGAATTCATGAGGTACATATGCACCTAATGTGGCTGCAGATGGTCACCATCAAAATTAGTTTCTTGTAACTCGTTCATTCGAAAAGTATTGTGAAGTTTAGATTTTACCAAAGAAGTTCAAAACGTCGCTCTCGACGTAGCAGAATACATAGTAGTACATAATATTGTTAAATCCATGTTGACTTTATCGGTATACTGAATGAGGTATTCTTATTTTATAGTGTTCTCATGCAGCTGTGTCGGCTCTGTGTCGATCTGAGAAGTTACAATGTGAACTATATCCATCACGCGATGTATGTCTATGTTTAGATCCGTACAGTGGACTTGGTTTTGTATTATGGTGTCTCAGCAGGTGTGTTCTTCTACCTTCGCATACGTATTTCATAAACCTTACCTTATTAAGTCTGTTCTTACATGTAACTTGATTCTTGTTAATCTATTGTCTATTGCAGTATTTATTCAGGTCACCATTCCATTCTGATTCCACCGACTGAGGTCGAATTAAACCCTGGTCTATGGCTTACGACTGTCAGTCAGTACAAAGGTAAATTCATAGAAAATCATCAGACTTAGCAATGATCAGAAAAGAGAATTTTCAAACCACATAACAGAGCGCCGATTTCGATTTTCAACCTGGGGTCGGAATTTCCCCTATTTCTACTCATTTTGATGGGTCTGCAAAAGGTAGAAAGAATTCGTAAGCTTCTGCTCTATGAATTGATGTGGGAAAATCTTGCTGTGCTAAATACAGATTTCCATATAAATCTATATGGGTTGGCAGTCTGCGTATCCCTGTGCAGATGTAGACCTATGTCATTCAACACTCGAGGTGTTAACAGTACAACAATTATCTTGCAGACAACATTTCTCCATTTCAGTGCGAGATACGTTTTGTTCGTACGGCGTAATGGAATTGTGTAGTAAAGGACTCGGTACGTCGACCGCTGCATTGAAGGCTAAAGGCGTCAATTTATCGTGCGTTCGAACGTGCGTAGTAGTCGCCGAGGAGCGTCCGCGTATGCATCTCACTACCAGTTTCACCAAGTTGTTTTCGGGATTAGGTTTATCGCCTCGAGCCGTAAGCACCAGTTTCGGCTGTCGCGTGAACGTCGGCATTTGTTTACAGGTAAAGAAATGGACGATGAATATCTCCATTAATATGTCATTAGAATTAATGTACCTATATAAAAGCAAGGTTGAAGGGTTTACTGGTACTTTTTGCACTGTCATCATTGGATAGATGAAAAATGATAACAATGGAATAAACTCACTTTGTAACATAGGCCTAGCTATCTTCATTGTAACCAATTAAGTGTCAGAAAAAAGCCACCTGGCAACGTTCTATCTAAACACCTCTGGTAGCGCTGCAAACTTTTTGCAGAACCCTTAGATCTCTCATCCCGAAGACTTTGAGGGTTAACAGTAACAAGGGCATGACTAATCTGTCCTGTCTTCTCTACCATGCAGCACCAGTCCAGTGTTTTTCTGTTTTGTCGTTTGGTAATTTATCAAAAAGTCCACCTTGTAGTACATGTAGATAATTTCTGCTGATAATAAATGTTAATTATGTATATCGATCATTTCTAGGGAGCATCCAGTCCAGATATAACCACCGTATTCGTAGATACGCGCGCTTTACGCAACGACAGGGTGGCACTCGTTGAAAAAGGCAGTCCAAATAGTTTGTGTCTGATGGAATCAGGGAAACTTTTACCAGGTGTGAAAGTTGTGATAGCTAATCCAGATACAAAAGGCCAGTGCGCCGATTCCCATTTAGGGGAGGTAAGTTTACTGACATTATATATTAAATGGAGTTGTCAGTGGTTTACCTTTAACGACTGGAAATGAATGCTTCTCTTTTTAGATCTGGGTGTCCAGTCCCCATAATTCCTCAGGTTATTTTACGATATATGGTGATGATTCATTGCATGGGGACCATTTCTCTGCTCATCTAGCTACGGGTGATACAGCGACTGCGTACGCGAGGACCGGTTTCCTGGGTTTCGTTCGTCGTACGGAACTAACTCAATCCGATGGAGGTGATTATTGTTGTTTGAATGTTTTTAAAAAACATTTATACAGCTACTTGAAGAGTTTTGATGAAGAATATTTTTCTGACCCTCTGTATAAAATATATACACCCAGATGTCGCACAATTTAGACGATATTTTGATGGTCAACAAAGACCTGAGTGAAGTCAATTTTGCTATTATGAATACTATGAAGTCTACACAGACAATATATGTGAATTTCTACAATTACTGTAATTATACTGTGATGATTTTGAATATGACTTTGTTTCGTTAATCAGAGCGACATGATGCTATATTCGTGGTTGGTGCTTTGGATGAAACGTTGATGTTGAAAGGCATGAGATACCATCCTATAGACATTGAAAACAGTGTGCTCCGATGTCACCGTAAAATCTGTGAATGGTGAGTAGAATTTACATTAACATTAGATGGCATGTATGCTGCTTAAAGAATAGAGTGGGAAGATCTATTCAGGTGGCATAACCTAAGCTCTGTCACTGGCTGCATATGATTAAAGGTTACAGGATCTTTAAGCCTGGGGCTGATTGTGACTTATTCTTGTCCGAGGCTTGGTTGTCATTGTGCACTGTCTATAGCACGGTTCCAACTGTCAGTAATCCTAAAGCCTAGTTCAGACAACAGATAGTTCTTGGCAAGTTCTTACGAAAGTGAAGAGATCCCGAGAGATCTATCTTGTTGATACTCTACTGAATTTTTTGATGGCATACTGATTATGATACATGTATGCTTCAGGAAATTCTTTTAATCCGTGCATAGCTTTGACTTTGATTGTGGCTAAACTAGACCTAACAGATATTTCGAGGCAGAGAGTGTTAAAACCTGTAAATTTAACTCATCCTCTCATAAAATTGCAACCATTCGGATGTATTTCTTTAAAAATAAATAAAACCGAGGGTGGGAAACCCCAATAGAGGCCTTTGACATGGCTGCTTTCCGAGAAATGCCTTTTCTGCTGGACCCCGGTCTTCCAATTTTCCTAGATCTGCCCCTGCCGTTGCATTCACGCTATCACAAATGAATTCTGTATATTATTGCATTTCTTTTGATTTTTTTCAGCGCCGTATTTACCTGGACGAACCTTCTCGTCGTCGTCGTCGAATTGGACGGCAACGAAAACGAAGCGTTGGATCTGGTCGCGTTGGTGACGAACGCCGTGCTCGAAGAACACCAACAAGTCGTCGGCGTCGTCGTCGTCGTCGACCCGGGGGTCGTGCCGATTAACTCGCGCGGCGAGAAACAGCGCATGCATCTGCGAGACGGATTCCTCGCCGATCAACTCGATCCGATTTACGTTGCGTACAACATGTAATTCGCTACTAAACTCGCGTTATGTCCTCGCGCGGTGACTATATTATTTCGGTTCATTCCATGTGCTGTCTGTCGTCACTCTGCGGTGCTCGCTGGATAACATTTTCGCGCAGCGTACAGGGAATATAGTCATATGCCTATTGCGAATAGACTACGCTATTAACACTCTGCAGTCCTTTCCAGTCCATCCTTGGTGCAGTGGCCGATAACGCCATTGCGGGATATTTCTGGAAACTATGCGAAGATGCGCGCGCACGCGTGTGTACATTACTCCTATTGTCTCATAGGACGTTTGTGAAACGTGTCGTATCTTATACCTGCGGCGTGAAAAATATCGCGCGTTTGTCTCCTTGTTGTTCGTGAACCTCGAAAAAAGAAATGAAAACTCATTTTCCACATCTAAAAGAGTCGGTCATAATATCGTTTATTCTTCATTCCTAAAAGGAATTAGATATTCATAAAAACGAATGCTAGTGTGCTAGTACTATCAGATGTTGAGAGATATTTCAAAACATAGCTACGAAACGAATTCTTAGTGGCGTATGATAAAAACTTTTTATTGTATGCATGTGTCCAATAGGATTCATTATTGCCATTCGCACTAAACATTACTATACACTAAATATAGGCTATACACCGCGATGCAGAAAGAAGCACTGAGAAATCAATAGAATATGATTATAGCCCGTTAGGTTTGGCTAATTGATTAGCAGCCCTGATGAACTGTTAAGATACCGGTATGTTTTTGTTTAGAAAATATTAGAACACCAAATTCTATGCGATGGGTAATGAACAACGAGATGTTGATTCGATTTCATATGGTGATATTTGCTCAAAAAGATGCCGTTTGATTTCGTGCAAGCAAATTCCGTGTGATTTACATAACATATGTACATAAAAAAATAGTTTAGAGGTTAGATGCACTCACTTGCCATCAGAGAAGAGACAGTATGTGTGAAAAGCTGAATGCTGTGTTTTTGCCTTCGAGTCCACTTATTGATCAGATGTGACCAAAATGGTTAACTATATAGTTTGTGGGGTGGGCAAGAATTTGACTTGCAATCTTTTTCAAAAAATTCCGAGCTTCGAAATGTCTATTATTCCAACTATAATGGCCACGATATTTTGTATCAAATTATGTCGCATGAACCTATTCGGCAGTGTAAAATCCTGTAAGAAATAGCCCCATTGCTAAAGATGAGACAAATCATAGTGGTTATTCAGAAGAACTTGAAATAGAAAAATTGTTTAGCCGTCAAAAGCCTCTCTAAAAATAGATTTAATTTTCTTCTCTAGTTTTAACTAATGAACCCGCGTTCAGATCTTAATGAGTGAATGTTTTAAGATTAATTTATTTGTCAGTCAATCAGTTAGTCAGTCGATATTTTTTTTTCGTTGTTTTTCTTGAATAGTATGTGTGTCCGCGAGTCTTGAGTCTTTCATTTTCACAGTGTGTACATATTTGTAATTTAGAGAGTAGAGCAATTTACCTGAGATTGTAAATATATACATTAAATGCATTATTATGTGTAAAATAACCAGCCATAGTATATATATATGTGTACATATTCAGCCACGTGGTAGTATTAATTTTTTTTTTTGATAATGCACGCATTATATTTGCTCATCCTCCCTCAGAAGGATACAAACCTGATGGCATCCCAATCTTTGATTTACAGTTATCAGAGTATGAAATCATCTATTGGAAATTCGATGAAATGATTATTTCTATTTAGAAAATCTGATTGGGTCCGCGTATTTTTTTGCGATTACACCATCGAGTCTTGATGACATTAGGTTGTAGTCACTGCAGGGAAGGATCGCGTCAAATATGCTTTTCACGATTTCATTAATTATAAAAACACTTGATTATTATTTATAATTTGTCGCAAGAAAAATGAACGGTTTTAGAAAGTCGTCATTTCAACAGCTTTCTAACTGAATCTACCACTAATGACAACCAGCACAATGGCACAATCGGTTTTAATTTAATAAGCTAAAATTATTATAGTAATTATGATAAACAATACTTATCAATTATTATTCAATTAATTAATTATGTTTTACGAAGGAGTTGTACTGTGAGTGTTTTTATAATTATCATTATTTTTATTGACCAGATAGGAACTTCATCGAGTTGTCGCGAAGGCATAGTTGCAATACTACACGAAGACGTACGGATTTTGGTGTTGTTTTAAAATTTATTTCTAGTCATTTCAGTTGTGGCTAGCGTGCCGGCTGGAACTTTTGAATGAACGCAAACGATTCTCTTATTAACCAACTTGAAACCATGTTTTGATTCTAATATGAAAACTTACTGGAGCCTTTCGGGGAAGAGTAATTGTCGTAAACGAACTCACTGTGCCACAACATCAATCTTTTAATGAATTGTTTAAATATATGTGATTTGCTTCAGCAATTCAAAGAAAGGATGAAAAATATTTCCTGAATTCACTGTAATGAGATATGGATGATTTTAAGAGAACAATAACTGTTCGATATATTTGATCTGAAGTGAATGTCTATTCGCATAGACATAATATGTTATGAAATATTTCACATCCGACCTGGATTTTATAAGACTTTTAATCAGACATTTGAATTGGGTTTTATGATAAAATCTGTACGGTTAGCCATCCCTGAGATTTTTTTCAAGTTTCGAGTAATACGTGGCATCTATCCTGTATAAATACATAATTTGAGCTGATTCTGTACATTACCATTATATGAATTATATTTAGTTGTTTTGTAATCACGGCTCTCTTCATAACTTTTGCATATCTGGATCTTTATGTTGCCAGAAATGAAAATTAAATGCAAAAATGTTTTCTTAAATAAAGAAGCTCGTTCGTTTTCTTTGTCGGAGAGTTCCATTCACAGCAGCATCCAATGAAACCCTTAACAACACCTCCACAGTTGTTGAGTGTCATGTCCTCGTAAGTGCAGGAGTTGAACTAGACTGCAAGCAATTGAGATGATTGCTCGTAGAAATAGATATCTAAAAAAAACACGAGGATACGAAGACTATGCTTATATCGTCATGGCATATACTGCCCCCAGTATTGTGGAAACGTTACCGTATACCTTCGATATACCCTACGCTTGTACCATATTACTCTCAGATCATATGGATGTTGCCAGTCCTGGCTGATACGACAAGAGCGTAGTATGAGTCAACTGTACTAGAAAATTTCTGCACAAAGGCATTTAGAGCTCATAGTTCACTGAAGATGCGCCAGACAAGGCAGAAAATCTAATAACCCTGCCCTGATACACCAGGGAAAATGAAGGATGTGTCTTAAAATGAAAATGAACTGCCGTACGAATATACCGGTAACTATGAATTCAAAACCTGATGACATCTTGATCTCAAATGTTGGTGAACTCGAGTAGAACCAGAAATAATGACACTCTTGAAAACCAATAGATTAATACCGGTATATACAATATTTCATTCGTGAATATACAAAAAGTACAATACTTCTTTCTCTTCAATGGCATGAACATCTTTTCCACGAGTGCATTCACAATGAGAATGAAAATACTTTTGACACTATTCTCATAGCGAAAAATTTCAATTAATTTATTCATAATTGATTTATCTAAAAATGAATAAATGCAGATTCACAAAAACACTTGGGGTGCACATAGCACTGTGGTAGTAGCTTATGGTTGACAGTTTGGCAATATTTGAAAGCATGATACGGATCTTCTTTGATGCAATGATTTATTATGCGAGGAAAGGTAAAAAATTCAATGATCCTCATTTCTAGAAATTCATGATTCAATACACAAATTGACTCGATGCTTCTTCTATCACATGATTCTAGTGTCAAGAAATCCTCCCTGTTAAAACACCTTTTACAAGGTTGAATGTTAATTCAATATCACAACACTAGCCAGCGCGTGAGCACCTGAGTTAGAACACAGAGTACACAGACAGACTATCAGTTTTTTTACGCGAACGTCATCAATGTTCGACGACTGAGTTTAAAGGCACATACACTTCACTCGAGACAGTCGTGTCACTATTTTCGCCCTCGGCCACGTCCTGAGTTTGAATTATCCATCGGGCCTCTCGGACCCATATGCCGCGGTGGACCTGAAAAACGAATAGATTTTAAGAGTGGTCTTTAAATAACAACCCGGAAAAATTTCGGCAAAATTTCTATGCATAAATTTTTTTAAGTTGAGCAAGGTTTGCTGAAACATCGATATATCGCTAATCAAATGACATACGGATTCTATACGCATCAAGTGAACAGGTTCATATACTACCTGAATACATATTAGAATTGTGAGGCATGCGATATGAGGCCGGTTGATTGGACTGCTGATTTCCTGGTAAAGCTTGCCCATCTAATTCTTTCTCTGTCGGTGATTTTCTCTGAGACGTATTTGAGTCAGACTGTTGTTGATGTTTTTGTTCTTGCTAAATTCAAAACGAATAATGAAATTAAAATAAACGACTTCATAGTACATGTACATGTACTTTTGAGTTACCAGTATGTCTATAGTGGCTTACCATTTTTGCTAGAAATTCCGGATTTACTTCGCTGTGATTGGGCGTTTCAGCAAATATCATACAGAACCTGTACGGAAGAGAATTAGAAGTCATTCATCGATAAAATTTCACTGTGACAACTGATTGCTGAGAGGAATGGAGAACAATGCAACACCAGCTATCGCACCAGATGGCGTGAGAAGAAATTGAACGGGAAAGACTGAGTAACTAATAGCGAACCTGATGGACCCTCAGTGTTCTCCATAATAGGTTTTAGAGGGGCGGCCAGGGTGACTGATTTTCAGGGGGGTTGATGTAAAAGTTTTTACATCCACCCCCCTGAAAATCAGACACCCCTTACAAAACATCTTCTGCCCCTACCAGAGTGTATGTTAATATTCTATCAGTGTTGATGACTGCTAATATTGAGCTAATGTGAAAATAGAAGATTACACCACAATTAAGCTTAATTTTCTGTACTTTTGAGGGGATCGAAAGCCTTGGTACTTCAGCAGCCACGATGTCATACATATGATGTAGACTAGTACCTAGCCGTTGTTCCTCGTTGTAGGGAACCGTTACAACAACTGGTATTCAGACTAACATATGATGCAGCCCCTTTAAAATACCAGCATATGGAGAACACTGACCCTTGCTTGCCATAAGTGGAATCCTTGATTGCCACTGTTCACCATTTAAATAGTATTTCACCTAATTACTTACTCTCCTATTTTTTGAATATCGCCACCTTTTCCGGTGTATAGCGTCAGACAACCTTTCCATATTGAAGCATATCTGAAAGAGAAAAACCAGGAGTTCAGCTACATATTTGCTAACAACAGGCCACAAAATCTCATTGTCAAACTCATACGGAATGAAATCACACAGGGTATTAAGTTTCACAAAAAGGATTAACTCATGTATCAATTTTAATAGATTAACTGAATTAACTAAATTACGTCAAGTGTTAATCCTTTTTGTGAAACTGGGTCCTGGGAGAGGAAATTTCAACTGACCCTTTGATGAGTCTACATATATCTCCAGTCTGTAGAATTTCTCCGGCTTCATCCCAGATAGAGATGTTTATGCAACCGGTTCGATCAGCAATTTTGCATGAACGAACATCGTGATTATCTTTGGTCTTAATGGGTTTACCTGTAAAAGCACATTCTAAAATATTAAATTTGAGACATTTTTGTTACCGGTACCCTTAAACAAGTATTTTTTTCCATTGAATCAGATCATTTTGAATTTTCAGTTAGACCTGATGATAGGTTTTGGTTTTGCAGGTATTAAGTTCACTAAATATTTCGAACGGTGAAATATCAAGAAACATCGCTTTTTTACTTTTAGATGAAAATTAATTTGAATTGATTTTAAAAATGATTTTACGCTTCTGAAAACGAACCTATTTCAAGTATGATGAATACCACATTCAGATTCTTTTGGTTGGGTTTGATGTCTTTAATGAGCACATGTGGGACGTTATCGTTACTCATTCTATTTATTTTTATTTTTAGTTAAAAAGAAGCCAGGGATGGTAGGGATAAAATCAATTAAGGAGAACTGCATCTGTCATTATAGTTAGAGGTGAAGTTGTTGAATGACGATGTAGCAATAATTTGTAATTTGAATCCGGACACCTGGACCGGACCAGGAGAACCAATCGCTACGAGTTTGGCCCTTATCTTCTACTTCGTTTTCTCTATCATTTCCCGAAAACAAATTCGTTGCAACATTGTTTGCATTATCAAAGAAATGTCGAATAATGATTGATCATGGGGCTCGTATCAAGTCGTTTGACGGATTATCGCTTATGCACTAAAAAGCTAAAGTTTGATGGCCCACTCTTTAAGGAGTTACCCGAGGAGCGAAAGCGAAATTCCACAACGATCAATAAACAAAACTGCGTAGAATAAACGCTGATTTTTATTGTGAATGGCACCCTTTTAATGACAAAAACAAACTTCGCATAGATCATTCATAAAAATAAAAAAACAATTTTCACATATATACATTCTATAATTGTACACGAGTGCTGAAGAGTACAGGAACCTAACAGAATTAGAATATTAACATCTGTCCACGCAAACGAATTGACTATATTATTAGTTGTCAGTTTATCAAATACATACAAAAAATGCATCCACTACAAAACACTAGTTTTGACAAGAATTTTGTCCATTCATCCGTATTTGCAACAACTAGCTAAAGATATGTTGGTAAATATCGATTGAGCATACATATGATTATTCGTGTATGAAGAACAATGCAACTGCAAATGATTCATTGTTAAGAGTTATCCTTAATTTCCCCTGGTCTTGGAGTCTTATTACACTGAAAATGTCTTTCAGTACTCTCACAGTAGGTAATCTTTTACAATGGAACTTTATAGATTACAAATTGTATATTTAGATACTACAGTGACAAACATCGCACCAGGCCCTCATAGCTGGTTGAAAGTAGTTGTTCATTTTTCTCATTTGGGGCAAAATTTTGGTCCGCTTTTTCATTTAATCTAATAATACATATTCCACCGCTATACGTGTCTATACTTGCATCGATATGCGAATATGAAGATTTGAAAAGAACAAAGATGGATGAAAGGCGATAACAGTGAAATGAAGAACAGGCATCGACAGCACAAAGATTGACAACTTTTAAGACAGTGCTTTAACACGTTAGCCATCGGCTTGATAATACGGTGCCGCCCCCAATTGCCACACAAATGTACTAGTAGGTTGGCACTGGCGCTGTTATATAGTCAGACTTTGCTAGAAATTGACTAATGAGCATCGAGAATGAAACCGAGTTTGTTCACATTGTCAGCCAATAAGGAACTGTGTCATTCCCGTATGCCAGAGTGCAAATCTGACTGTTAATAGGAAGAATCAGCTACGAATATATCTTTAGTGGCACCAGTGAGAGAACCAGAAGTACGAGTATATTCATAGCCGACAAGGAACGTGTCAAAGAGACCATGGCAACGAAAGTTATCTTTTACCACGAAACTGGTTAAGGATTGCGCGCAAGGAACCACTACTGCTTAGTGCCTTTAACTCAATACATGTATTACTTTTACGCATCATAAATTGACCCAAATAAAGTATTGGCTTTTACACTTTTCTACGTTTATGCACGGCCCTATCATTTTTCAACCTTAGAGCAATCGGTATCTGTATTCTTCGGGAAAAATCTACTGAGTTAAATTTGTTACACCGAATTTGAAATTACCGCTAGTAGTTTTAAAATTACGTACGTTATGACAATTATATTATTTGTGAATATAAAATACGAATGAAATCAACAAAATAATCGCTAAGATTTGGAAAACAAACTTTAAATAAGCTCGAGAGACTTTCGATGAACCTCTCTGAGGACTGAGGAAATCTTTTCACAACTAATTACTCATAATATATAAGATCATTCATCCTGGATAATCTGTGACTAGTCCCTAAACTACAGAGATTAATTAATGTATACATAAAGCAAATGCTATCATCATCACAGTTTAAATGAATACATTCTCACATGTTTTAACTCCAAAAAAAACAATTTCTTATTCTGATATAATATATCTACCCCATCGGTTGAACTACTATTGTGAGCAGGTTTACGACTGATGTTGTATATTATCACAAGAAAATTTCTAACCAAAGACCGGAAAAAATAAATTATTGTCAAGTTAGCGTCGTTCATCTTATTCATTGGTTAATAACCAATCCCATAATCGTGTTGCTGCCGGAGCATACAAAACCAAGTTACAAATGGGTGCCAATAGGTATGTTTCATAGGTACTGGTACAGGTAAAACCTCCCTTAGTGAACACGTTTTGTTTATTACCACGCGTGTTCTCAATAGAGGTTTTACTGTACATTTACTGTACACTGTACACACTTTTGTCAGTGCTTCGTTTTTCATTTTGACAACTGGTGACACGGCAATTTCGAAATGGTAATGATATCCGCAATAATCTGCTTATCAAATCTCATATCTACGGATTTATTAGTAATTGAAAAAACAAAGTCAAAAGCGACTGAAATGTGCAGCTTTGCGCGCTTATCTTTACAATAAAAGGGAGAGAAAACTTTACCATGGGCCACATACACACTTGAATCTAGTTGGAGAAAATACACACTACACAGGCTGCCAACTTTGTCATGTCTATATCCAAACTTCATAGGAGGCTTGCATTAAAAATTTTCATTAAATATCCTAAGTAGTCATGAAATTATTCGTAACTCAATTTATTCATTTAACTATAATCACGACCAACTAGCTATTACTGATTAATTCATACTTGTATATCTTCGCAATTACAACATACTTTATATACTTTGATGCTTATATACATATGCATATAAACATTCTTTTTGTTTATCTATCGGCACCAATTATAGCCGCGATCGCACGGTCATGCCAAATTTAGCTCCGGCCGAACAGGCACAGGCCTAATTAGCACCCGTGTGAACAGTTGTTCCGGGCCAAATTCGGCACAGGCCAATAACGCTCGTGTGATCGCGGTTGTAATAAGGGATTATTCTATAACGTGTTGCAAAATTGTCTATTGGAAATCCCCCTTCCCTTGTCATCAAATATAAATGGCTAAATTTCTAACCCTACCCCTAATCGTATCATATATAGTAAATGAACGACCTCGAATCTAAATAAATAAAGCGCGCCGTATTATTCCTATAACTCGACGCGACAAAACTCAATCACAGATGCTTTTTGTTTTCGTTTTCCGTCTTTCATCGTCTCGAATTGTCATCAAAGTACGGCTCCTATATCTTGTACTCCCGCTTCGGCAATCGGAACGTATTTATCTCCGATTTGTAGCAGCAAGATTGTGCGGTCCACGTGCGACCTGCGAACCTGTTCTCGATGACACGGCATCCACCGATGCACCACCGTCCCGTCCATACCTTTTTCCGGCACCCATCCCGACCACGAATTTTTGCCGCCTTTCAGACGCCAGTCGTCGTTCGGCCACATTACGTCGATGCGTCGCCCGAGGTTTATGTTGTCGTACACCTGACTAGGATCAACAATCTAGCGACAGAAATTTAAATGAAAAATCATTAATAACGAGGAAATCAACGCTACATAGAGTAAATTAAACTAGTAACTCTTTAGCTAACTCGAGATTTGAGTTACCGTTATATTTCTCGACCCAAAACGAAAGTTGATCCATCCTCCCCCCACAGGGATTCGAACCTGATGGTATCGAGACTCGCTACTGTACCGCAAACCTGCCTGACAAGCCAGAGTGCGCAGCTACATGCGCAGCCTAGATGATGTCACTGTAAGCCAATCAGAATTCCTGTTTTATTTTAGCCTGGGTTTTTCCAGTTATAGTTTATCTGTGAAATTTGTCTCAGCAATTATACAACAGGCAATCTGATTGGTGCTGCAAGTTTTCTTGCGGCAACCCTGCGCATGTACCTATGCATCTGGTCTAGTGTGATAGGGTTTCCTGCCGTGACCGAGTCCAGTGATGCCATCAGGTTCGAATCCTAGGCAAGGGGGGATGGATCGACTCTTTTTCTGTTATTCAAACTGAATAGCAATTACCTGCATTCTCTGAGTAACAGTCTCTTTGACGCCTTCCGATAGTAAACCGGCTAGACTTACGAACGCAGCGCTAGGTTTCGATGCCGAACTCGACGATGAATGGACACTTCCTCGATTACCGCCAATATTAGGATGATTAGGGTCTATTATGGTGGGAGTATTAGCTGATCCCGACAATGCTCTCCTTAAACCTAAAGAAAATTTTATATATGAATATAATTACTGGACACCACGTCTATTTGGGAAGTGGTCTGAAATGCTTGAAAATCTGGCAATTTCAATATTCCCTGCCCCCGGAGAACATATAAAGTAAGCAATACCTTGAATCTTGCCACTATCATAGAGCATATCATAAGCTCAAGGTCAAGGGATCGATGCTTAGTTACCTGGAGTTCCTGGTCTTTGTGGAGTCGTGTTAATTTGTGTACTGCCAGCACCGGTAGCTGTACTACCTGTATTATTAGTGCACCCTATGAAGCTATCATCCACAACCACAGATCCGCTACTAGTACAACTTGCTCCACATCTTAAACGAATTCTGCAAAATAGTATCATCAATTATGTTAATAGCAAATAAGTTATGATCTAATTCAATTTAAAGGCAAATTTTTGCAGGCCTTTCTTGAGTCAAGGATTGCCGCCATTAAAGTATGGTCACATCAAATTAGTTAAATCTAACTTTAATTTGTAAAATCACTAAAGCAATTTGATGATGTCAATGGTGAATTGATGGGGAAGCCATTTTTTCTGGAAATGTGTAATTTCATGGGATATCAGTAATGGATTTATGGATACATCTTTTTGGAAAGTAATAAAATGCCTACCGATGCCACATACTGCGAAGTCCATTCTTTACTCTATTAAGACTGAATTCTGAGCCAATTATACTAGATATTTGCGAATTCGTTCCCGAATATGACGTCGTCAGTGGTGATACGTATATCGGATAACCAATAGGCTGATCACACGACGAATTTATCATATTACGTAGAGCCTGTTTGGCGTTCTGAATGCTTCCACGTTCCGGGTTTCTGTTGCGGAGAAAAACCAGTTCCTGCTGTTGACCGGCCCAAAGACCTCGTACGCATTCTCTGTTCACCTGAAAGCGAAAAATTAGGCCTTTATTTCTAACAAGCTCTTACTTGCTTCGAAAAATTCATTTCAGCAGAAGAATCGAAGTCCATACCTTGATAATTCGAAAGACTAAATAACGTTTATTCAACATGATTATCTTATATTCATCTGAGCCTTCATCAAAAACGTGCCTGAATTTGAATAATACATAAGATAGATTATCAAAGGACAAGTGTAATTTTGAATCTGCTGACTAATTAATACCGGAAAGTGTTGGAGATAATTTGAAAATTTTAAGAATTCCACCTCAATGTGTTGAATAATGAGCACACCGCTATAATGCGTCGACACTGCAGTGTAGACGCACTGAAAGGGTTAGTTAATACATATAAATCAAATTCTCTTTCTTCAGTTCATTAGATATTATTTCAACTCACAAGGCATGTGCTAACCATTAATCGTGAAACTGAATAAAAGCAAACAACATGATTTAGAAAATTATAGCAATAGAAACTCACCGCAACGCGAGTAATGAAGGAGAATTCGACAGGACTGCATTTCTCCAGGTGGGATCAGCTTCGTGTGATATAACTAGAGTTTGTTCATAATACGTGATAGCATCGTACAAGGCTCTATCATCTTCATACTCATCCATGCATAGAAAATGATCCTGTCAAGTGTAAATAGCATAACTAAAAGAAGAACTTTCAAAATGTATCAGAAGAGATGTAATAAGCCCATGATGAATTTCCACCAAAATCGAATCTGGCAATAACGGACAATGGTAACAACTTGTACATAAACATCTACCAGGGCACCCAGTTTTCTTTTCAAATTTGACTCTAGACACTAAATATAGAATTATAGCCCCAAAATGTGGAACTGGCCCCAACGTTGTAATCGTTTACAGACCTGATGAAGTTTCAGAGACATCCTGACACCGGGTGCTACGACTCTTCTCAACAATTCCATATCACAGAACACCCATTCATCTCTTTCCGACGTTATGCGGAAATCACCTTTGAACAACGCGTGTAGACCGTACAAGAAATAGTCGACGCTGAAAATTTACGAAAAAAATAAATATTGGTAAACATCGAGTGAAAAATGTGAAGTACGCTGTCGTCTGGATGGATATGATACTGGTGACGTACATACCTAGCAAATGGATTCAGATGAGCAGCCGTACTGAGCACTCTGCGGCCTAAAAGAGCTAGACCAAAACAAAGCGATACCAGAATGGAATCTATATCTGCGTCTACAGCCTGCGATCATACAAAAAAATAAAACCACATCAGGGCTAAGCTAACAAACCAATCTTACTAAAGAATATACCAGTAAATACATATATAGTCTTCATCAGACCGCAAATTCATTAACTCTTTGCCTGCCGCAACTATTTTCTAAGGAATTGCCAGGATTTCCTTGTTTTTCAGAAATTTATAAAATTAAAACTGAAATAGATATTTGCATCAAATAGGTCTTATTCTGTTCATCTGGTCTTGCTTTTTCATGTCAAATTAGTAGCATTTTTGCAAGAAATATGGACTCTCAGGCGTTTTGAGCCCCCATTTCAACAGATGGATATCAATAACACACTGCATAGAATGACTGACAATATTCTGCTTTAGTAGTTCAGGGCATTAAACTAACTGGTGTTGGCGTTGTGACGTGTGATTAAATCGCCATTCATCGTTAGAGCTAAGTCAATCGTACCAGTAGTTTTGGCAGGATAATGATGGGAAATTTTGGTTGTACCAGTACGTGCTTGGCAGGCAAAGAGTTTTTAAAAAGTATAGTCTCCTTACCGTCTCTCTCCTGGACACGCAATAATGGATCCAGTCTAGATTTATGTTACAGAAACTCTGCCTCGACACTCCCGACAGCCGAGAGTCATAATCCTCATCGACGTGTACGTTGAACGTAGGATCGACATCCGCGTATGATTTATCGGACAGATGCTTTAAAGACTCTTTGATCAAATCGCTCTCAAGCCATTCTTCTAGTTTAGGAGATCGAACCGTGTAATAGATGATACTCTGAAATACACGAAATAGACTATTTTTCATATGTCGAACATTTCATCAGTTCCCAAGTGGGCATGGAGTCCCAGCAACCATAATCTAATATGCTTATCTAGTTGCTGATCCTAATGAGAGCAGAATAGAGTTTCTCAGTCAGTCTCAACTCAAGCAATTGGAAAATTGAAACCAAAACTTACCGGTACTTAATAGGCTAATTATTATGATTCTGAACAGGAAAACTGGTAAAATTTATTTCAGATAACTTGTACTGCTACCAATTCAACGTAAATCTATTTTTGGTAATTCAGACATTTTTTCGTAAGATCGACACAATACTCACTTTGACATAATAAGTGATAAGTACTTTGCGCAGATCAAATACTTGGAACATTGACGCAGCGCTGTTGTCGGATATAGAATAACCTTCTAGTATGTAGTCGGTGCCCAGCACCTCCCACGATAGCCAACGCTGGTTAAAACTCGCGTTCAATGACAGAAAATGAGGTATGTGTCCCGGTTCGCAGCAACACAAACCTGAAACAAGTCATTTCAAGAATATAGTGCATCAGGTAGTATTAGTAGTCGAATATTCTAATCCATGCAAACTGTAGTTAAATGAAGAAGTCTCACAATTCGAATCTTATAAAACGGTATCTTGTGGTTACTTAAGTATCCATTGTTGTTTTTATTGCCAGTTCTGTTTGTTCTAGTTCTTACTCATAGCTTCTGTTAATGTTCTGTTAGTTTATATGCTATGTTACTTCCGTTTCTGGTCATTCCACCTGATGATGGCTTTTAGTCTATAGCTGAAACGTTGCGGTTTCATTTTGATAAATTCTATCGTTTAAAATTCGAATTGCGGGACTTCTTCATTTAGGTACGAGTGTATTCCAATAAAATGGCAAATAAGATGAAGATTTGACTAAAGAATCAATCCTACCATCATCTTCATCCATGTCTAATGTAATTGCTTCTACTTCTCTTTGTTGACAGTAAGTACCTAGTATATGAATGATTTAAAAATAACATGAAAACACTCTAGGAGGTACCGATACATATTTCACTCAATAATTACGAAATAAATTTTTTTCAAATGCCTACCCCTGAACTCCAATCCCCTGAGTTGAAACGTTACTAATCCGTTACCCATCTCGATGATGTGCACCAGTGCGTTCAGTTTGTCGGACGCCATGATGAAACAGTCACCCTGCGATGTATTGCCCCAACGACCCAACATTATATCGCCGCACAAGCTGTGCTGCAACGAACGCGTCAAATGCTCGTAGAATATCGAATTCAAATTGTTGTCGTCGGCCCCGGGATTTCTCTCTAATTGAGTAGCTAAACGAGTATTCGTACTGTCGACTCTTTTGGTACTGAAATTCAACAAAATATGTGCATCCGTAAGAATACATGGCTAATGAAAATGAACTACGAGTGCAATAAACTAATTCCGACTATTGATTGCGAATTGATAGCTTGTTTCTCATTTCTGCTGAGCTTATAAGTTGACCGGCCGGCCGCCTACATACCCTATATATTTCTTTTTCTAAAATCATGATCAAGCTGACCATAACAAACCCCGCAGCTATAGAAATGAACTGATTACAAATCTTATTGATTAGGAGAAACCAGCAATCATTTCTTTAACCTTAATGTCTATAGTTATTGAAGTGTAGACTTGCACCGTGTCCTTCATCTGATATCTCATACAAATTTCTATGTCAATATTGATAATGAAAATCCATTGTAAGATTCATATCTGATGAAAATAGATATATCTATGATACTTTCGCAGAGGGATGCGAGGGGTAAAAGATGATTGATCTCACAGGCATTCTCTACTAGATCCATGGAATCTGTAGCAGTTGAGTTGTTAATCAATCGCGGTTCTTGTTTCGAAGACCAACAGCGCGCGATGCGTTACAAAACAAATCGAAAATTACTCACTTGTAATCTTTTTCCCAGAACTTCACCGGTCGCACGTAAGATGTGATGAATATCGCACTGCCCAAAAACGGATTCAGAGGCGTTGAAAAAAATGCCGATACAGCAGCTTGCAAAAACAACATGGCAGAATCTAGTTCACGGTTAAGAAAACCAAACATTCGATGTCCGAATGAATGGAAAATTGTCTGAATTTTGACTGAAGTCAGCTGTGGTCAAGCAGCGTAATGATAAAAGGATACGTGGTACACTGAATGGTTGTGCAAATGCATGAAACGCTGAGCCCCATGTTATTTGCCATGGAGCGATATACGTTATGATGAATTGCACCTTCAACACAAAATCATAAAACTGTAATAGAAGAGAACATATGGCATTAAAAAAAGTCGCAAAACACTCCTGCATTTCGTTCAAAATTAAACGGCTTTCATTTCCGGTACCTTATGCATAAGAATGGACATGAAGAAATAATCGACGAGGAATGTTTCAGTTGAGACTGGGAAATCATATTTGAAGAAGAACGTCGTGAAAATCAACGTTAAATGCTGTCGCGGCGTATCAGAAAAGGCACTGCGTAATAACTTCATACTACACACTATTACAACTGCACAACCAGGCCTTCAAAATAACATCATTCAGCATATCAATGTCCGCTAAGTATTAATTAACAAAACCCACAGTCGATGATTTTAAAACTTATTGTCTGACAGTTTCGAAGCTTTTATCTAAACATTATCACCAGAAAAACGAAAATTTGTTATTAACTCTCTGAAATGCTGAGATCGATTCAGTCTACCAGCCAGTCAAGTATGTATAAGCTACAGACATACTGGCTATACCTACATCATTCCGAATTTGTCCACTATAGGACGAGCCGAACTCGTTAAGGCACACAAAAAAACGACAGGATAAAGCGCATTGCGTTCAAGAAATCGTAACCACACGTACATCTTTTCAAACCACATCACTTTGGCAGGATCTGAAAATTTCGAACGCAATTGTCATGTACACGCGACTGCAATTTCAGTAAAACTCAAGTTCAGATGAAGAAAATGTAAGCAAACCTTTGAATTCAGTTTCGTACTTGTCATGTTGCTCGCTTTTCAGTAATGGATGTGAACAACACAACCACGGCATTTCTTTCCTCAGCTGAGGTAGAATATAGTGGATGACGAAGCCAATTCCACCCGCCAAATAATACAAAACACTGCTTAATGTTGGCTGCAAATACATGTAAATATACATTTTAGTAGCTCGTGCTACAAAGAACTTTGAATAAATTTTGATCGTGAATAACAATGTTGTTAGATGCAACAGTTGAGAGGTTTAAGCTATCATTCCATCACATACAGCTATTGTTTATCGGCTTAATTGATTGACCCATCATTGGAAATGAAAATTTCCAATTTGCCAGATTGTTACACTTGTAGAGCGATGGACATAAAAAGGCATTTTGTACTAGTAAAGTCAGGACTTAAGCCTCTCTTGAAGTTGTTGTGAAAAAGAAAACCGCTCGAATCAATAACGTTTAAGTTTTCCTCTAGCATACCTTCAACACTGGACTAGTAAAAGCTGTACTGACATGAACAGCAAATGTTAACACACCGGCAAAACAACAAACGATTAAATCTGACCTCATACGCTCATACTGAAAAAAAACAAATAACATTACAGAGATATCTTAATTCATCCGAGCAGATTGATATTCTCATGATAGTTCCAGACTGTATTCACTAATACGGTCAAGATTTTCTTGCGTCCGGTATTAGGGTCTTCATACAAAAAATTCTTGATTATTACACTCATTTATAAGTATGAAATTTTCATTAAAAGAAGTATTTCTGGTCAAGACTTACCACGGACTTGCGTAATTTCTCGGGCAACGGATCGCCGTTATCTTCATCCTCCTCTTCCACGGTAACGGTCGATTTCACTTCATCGTCGTCGCTTTTCTTCGATTCTTCTGCCGGTTTCTTCCGCGTTTTCGGTTTGGCACAATTCAATTTGTGAGTCACTAGGCTCCACAGGACCGTCGGATCGCTGGCACTCCGACTTAACGTATACGACATAGACACTAATAGACCGCAATATACAGAAAATAGCACATGCTGGGGATCCTTTTCCTAAAGTAAAAGAACAGAAAATTAAGTTATTTACTTACTTTCCATCTCATCGTATTAAGGAATAATCAGCGAAAGCAAACTATTTCTGAAACACACACAGATCACAGATTGTCGAAAACTTAACATTTATTAAGAAGAAAATTCATTTCACCAAAGTGGTAATGGCGTAAACACTTTACGTACCCTGAGCCCAGCGTAACAAAATCCGAACAAGAATGCGACAGCCAATATGCTACGAACTACGCTGTACACAGCTGCCAGGAGACAAGTAGTTGCTGAAATAATGAGAAACAAGCGAGCATAAATCCACACAACGATTAATAGTTTTCCTGACAATTAAATCGGGCAACCGATCGAGATATAAAAATTACCATTTCCTCCGAAGACGTGAATATCTATTTGTTCTAGAAGGTACATCAAGAATGTGTTGATCTGAGGTAACAACCCAACAGTGAATAGAATAGGAAAACACAGCAGCAATACTGAAAATAAACACGCTGCTCGTGATTACGATCGAAACGTTAAACGCGCGCTTTCACATTTGTTTATACGCACCTATCATCGTGTCCCGAGCATAAGTGATAATACCATAGCTGGAAAATGCCATGCTGTATAGTGTGAAATCAGTACGCGTAATCTTGTTGGCCCATAAATCCAGTAACAAAATCAAACCACCACACGTACAGAAATAAAATGGACGGCTAAATGCTATAATGTGATTGTATCCCTGAAAAAAAAAACAGAAAACAAACTGAAAAATTTTGAGATTCGTAAAAAGGGTCCATTTAGAATCAGTAAGATCACATTATCTGAGATGAAACAATAAACCCGAAATCCCACTAATGTTGAATGACTAAAAAGTTTATTCAAAATACTAGAAATATTTCGAGTGGTTCCTACCACCATGCTTCAGTAAAATGATTTTAAACTGAAGAAGGGTGGTAAGAACCACCTGAAATATTTCTAGTATTTTAAATAACCTTTTTCAAGTCATTCAACAATTGTGGGATTTTACATTTAAGGGACCATATAGTTTCAATCAATAGACAGGGCTATCATTATAACTAAAAAGAGTTCATTACCATAGAATTTGAAACTTACATGCATTGGTGAAGCTGCATCTGGTTGCACACTCTGGAAGGAAATAGTAAAAACATATCATACCACCTCATATCACAATACCTTGGCACAAGAAAAAAGAACAGATGATGTGGATTTACTCAAGATGTGCAAAATAATTCAATCACCTTTATAAGTGAATACTGACAACCCGCCATGATGAAGCAGAATACGAAAATCCAGAAATCTTTGAAGAATCCTCCCCACAGAAGAAGAATTCCTAATATTCCGACGCCTACTGCCAGTAAAATAGCGATGACATTGGCGAAGATAGTCGGATGCCTGAAAAAGAATTAGCATCATCAGCCTTAAGTCCACATCTTCTGCATATCTACGCAGTGTGTGGATTCCGCATTTTGGAGCCCGGTATTTAGAAACAACAACTCCACATGAAACATCATTGCATGGTGTTTTCAAATGGAAGGATACAATGGTACAAATAAGTTGTGTGAGCTACAACAGACACTTTGTTCGCAGATCTAAGATACAATTTACGAATTCCCTGAATTTTCCCCAATGTCATAACTCAAAATTCCCTGATTTCCAAGGAATTTCTTGCTTTAAAATGTTACAAATGAATTCATTTTTCATGAATCACTATATATAAAGAAATGCATGGTCAATAACATATCCAAATTGCCTAAGTTTTCCAGGTTTTTGCAAAATTCGTCAAATTCCACAAGTTTTCCCTGATTTGTTTCTAGATTTTTCTGATTCCCTGAGTTTTCCAGGTTTTCCAGATCAGTGACCACCCGATACTAAGAAATAACCTGCCGTAGCGACTAATAAAGATGCGTTGCATAGATAATCATACGATAAATTACATATATACCTGTCTAGAAGTGCAAGTAGGGCTAACCGGTCGAAGCGAATTTTGATGGAATGACACGGAACGAGATTGAAGTTGTAATAATGCTTCGGTTTCTTTTCGACGGCGCGGGTCGTATCGTTCGTATCGGTATCGGACGGCGATGTGTCCGACACGATGTGTCGACTGAGTCCGCTTTCCAGCAGCGCCTCGACGATGCTTCGATGCGTTCTCGACACGACGGCGCCGGGTAGCGTTATGTCGATGTCGAGCGCGTCGCGACTCTGTTGAGCAGACGGTTTCGGCGTGTCCAACACGACCGCCGAGCCACACGAATCCGACGACGACGACGTCTCCCTGAAGAAAAGCATCGATGAATAAACGAACTTGAAGAGATGAATCTTAACACGATCAGGCGCATGAAATCACGTAAAAAATTACTGTAACTAAGGCTAGAAAAATTGACACTTGCTTCTCATTTTTGCTGAGCTTAGAAATTGACCCAGCTCACTGCTTTTCTACCATATACATTACTTTTTTCAAAATCATGATCGATTTTACCATAAAACGCCCTGCACCTATAAATTCTATTGTACTTTACAAAATGACCCAAGCCGATTAGGAGAAACAAGGTATCATTTTATTCTAGCCTTACTAAGTTACTATATAATGGGTAAGAGAAAGAACATTTATTCGTTGAATTGTTTCACAATTTAAGATATCGATCAGTGGTTAAGAACTGCACAAAAAAATTTCTAGAGTCATTAGTCAACAGCCGAATCAATAAATAGTCAATGAGAAATTTTTTCTTTGAAAGAAGATTTCCGAGTGATATGTCTAATGACCTTATAATACCAGCAGATTTATTCGAGAAATTTGAAAATATTTCACGATGATCAACATTTTTCACAATCACAAGTTGAGTAACAACACACTTATTACAACAGTGCATGATTCGAACT
This sequence comes from Tubulanus polymorphus, assembly GCF_964204645.1. Classification (NCBI taxonomy): domain Eukaryota; kingdom Metazoa; phylum Nemertea; class Palaeonemertea; order Tubulaniformes; family Tubulanidae; genus Tubulanus; species Tubulanus polymorphus. Next base: position 22,440,313 of record NC_134025.1, read on the forward strand.
TCAAGCATGTGTGATAGTTAAGTTTCTTACTCTTAGGATTTACCTCAATCAACTCAAATTCCACGACACCCCTCACACAAGCAATGTTATTTAAGTCACAGAGTGAACTATATGTACTTTCATTAATGTCTCAATAATTATTTCTTTCTGGTTGCAAGTTAGATTTAATTCTATAGAGACCATCAGTCCATTTTCTCTCAACATATCTCTGTTAGAATTAAGATTAACTCACAATCACGGATCAGGCTTCAGTATCTTAATATTTCATCTCATGAAATATGGGGGGGGGGGTTACCCCAGGGGCTCCTTTCCCGATAGATATGCTCAAATCAGACTTGACAGATAACTGCCATCATATACCTATCATTATGATCCTTAAATATGTTAAATGTCAGTAAATTATAAATTAGCACAAAGCCACTGACAACATTCTACTAGTAAGCACATTAAATAAAAATCGTTTGGAAATTTGCCATGGCTGGTATCAACGACCATTCTCAACTTGCCTACTTCATCTTACACTTAAGTACACATTAATTTGATACTGTAGACTAGAGACATAACGCTATGAAATACACATTGACCTTAGCCATACAATTTTGACAGGCTACCTCACAGGTTCTGCGGCGGTCGTAGATGTCATAAATATTGGATCTCTTGCCCTAGTACGCATAAATAGTAAAGGATAATATTCCAAAAAAGTGAAATCAATACAATCAAGATATCGGAAAACATTCGATAAGTAAACAAGAATATACGTCAGGGGTATAGATTTCGAATGGAAAATACGTACCATTTGTTATCTCCGAAAAACTCGGTGAGTTTTCCATTATTTCCAACCGGTTTATCCACGATTCCTTGAGCGACTCCACTGCTTTTTTCTTCAAACGTGTACGTTAACCAGTTTCCTAGAACACGCAAAGACATGAACTTCATCAAAAAGTTGTCATTTCAATACACCACTACGTGTTTTATCGATATCTTCGTGGACTGGATCATTACGAGCACGAATAGCCGGTGGTACTAGCGTTTGAAAGGAATTTATGGTAGATATGTCGAATATGACGAATCGAGCTTTCAATCAATTCTAGACAATACTTTCACTTTAAGGCCTAATCATTCATCAGGATACCTGCAGATCAGTCATTCCTGGTAATGAGTATTTCAACTATTTACAAAGGAAAAAATTGAAGAGTGTCTGTCACTTTCATATCCTTATTACTTAAGACTCCTCCTAAGTAGGTACCATTTATCTCATCAACCCTTTCAGTGCGTCTACACCACAGTGCGGTGTATAAATCGGTGATGGATTTTGCTAGTACACCGCGCTGCGGTGTATTGATGAAATTAGTAATTATAAGATGGCAGCACCTGTCAAACATAGTGAAATATTAGTAACTAGGCCTAATGATACACCGCACTGGGGTGTAGACGCATTATAGTGCTATTCCCGTTATTCAACACACTGGTGTGGAATTTTCCCAAATTTTCACATTTTCTCAAGCACTTTAGGGTATCAATTAGTCAGCACGGAAAGGGTTAAACCATTAATTCTACTAAACTGAGTTTCTAATTCGGCAACCGCCTAATAAGGTGAGAAATATACTGGTCCCAAATGTATTGATTAAGGTGGATTAAATATTTCTTGTAGGATTCTGAAAGGAGGTTTGGGCATTTTACTCAAATCAAAAGAGTTTCAAGCATCTTTAAAAACATGTTCTATTTAGAAGGAGTTTTAAAGGAATCGACGAGTCGCAAGGAGCCTGTTCATATCATCGCAAAAGAATTATCTAACCTCTTGACTACTACTGAGCCAAACCAAACCCTTGGCAAAGTTATAATATCAGTAACATACATTATACTTGAATAATATATTCATGGATTGGATCAGCAAAAGCATGAATACATGTATGATGTGGTAATAGCTTGAAATAAATTCATCCGTGAATGTAATCCAATAAAGTTAGACTTTGAACATTGAAAAATACAAGATTTTTGCAAAAACATTCAAAATGTAACTTTATTAGGTGGTATTAGAGTTTGAAGGAATATTCAGGACAAACACTTTCACTCGCAATCATTCAATCATTTACAATGTATATATCAATCACAATTTCTATATCGTGAGAAAAATTATCAACCTGTTAACTACTATGAGCCAAACCAAACTCTCTTCAGAAAATAATCATTATGTATAATAATAGATACCACCTGTCCAATAAAGAACCAAAAAGTCCCGATGAACAGTTGACTAGCCACAATGATAGTGTCTTATCACGAGCCTGATTTTAAAAAGGTTTTAGGAATTTCTGAAGCAAAACTGCTTACCAAACTCATCTTGAAAACAATGAACAGCGCCCTCAGTTGTATCGTCGTGATTTGACGCCAGGTGCCGACGATCCGCAGAACTGGCGAGTATCGTCTTGATCGCGTTAGTCGGCGGTGCGCCGTCATTTTGCGACGTTTTCGAATCATTGCTTTCGATGCTTCTTATACTTGACTGGTGCCGCACCTTCCTGTATAAACGACAACATTTTTTCAATAGTCAGAAACTGATGAACCCGTCGATAAACCAGTAGACAGACGAACACGAGTCGAATCAAAGGAACAGATGCGGATATAGCTTCTCTCCAGGAGGAGCCCCTCAGACAGTTTTCTTTTATAAATTCCAAATCTTCGAACTGAACGTTGCAACTGTAATAGCTTTCTAGATTTCTTTCGTAGAGAATAATTCATTGGAAAACGGCTGGAATCATCATTAGTGTTATCTCTGAATATCTTGATTTTATAGTAGTACCAAGGTAGGTGAGACTGATGGAAGAAAATAGATTTGACTAATGGCATCTGTAGATGATTTGTTGCTACGTTCATGAATTTATTTGAATGCAAATATTTTCTGTTATCAGAGCTCAGATGTCACCATCCCAAAACCTTGGCATCCAGAAACCCAAAGGAAGACGATGCTTACTTTTTATCCGTACTTAAATCCGAAGGGCCTGGATGATTATCGGGTAATAACGCGGACATTTCCGATGGATTTGATCCTGATGACTCTCCGCTGCTCGGTGTCGATACTTTTCTGCGTCGGCAGCGAATTTTTTGACGTCCGGAATCGGCTGAAGCTATCAATTATGAACATAGACACCAGTCAGTCGATCAGTTACACCATATTCTGCTAGTACTAGCAATATACAGTCAGTAGAACAGTAAGTGTTAGTTAATTTAACCCTTATCACTCTATGTTTGACTATTGCAGTGTTCAACACCCATAATACTAGGCCCAAATAATTCTGTGCCGAGAGTCTTGGTCTCTATCCCCTAGACATTAATCGCTAAATGGCGCACTGGACCATTAATTCACTAAAACAAATTTATTGTGGATTTCCAGTTGGTATGGTCAATAAGGGTCAATGATATCCAAACAGATTTTATGTTCGAACATTCTTTCCGAGATTAAAGATTGATTTGATTCAGAAAAATCATTGTCGATAATTGTTTTTATGTGAACGATATCGAAACACTCAAATTTATGAAAAATTATCGAACAAGGCATTTTGACAATTCATTTATCCATACAGAATGATGGCTTTTTGAATAAAGAAAAAGAATAAACACTAAACACAAAATTGATTTAACCTAAGATCTATCGATTTCAAAACCAGATAATTGACTAAAAAGCTTAAGCAGCGAAGAAGGTGCCTCATTCGATTAATCCATGCAAAAATGAAATGAAAACCCCCCTTAAAATCATCAAGCATGTTCCCAAAAACTAAATTGTCGAGCTATAATCAGATGGAAAGGTAGCAGAAAATACTTCGGACTAGATTCTTTATTTTTGAAGAAAAGTAAAATAATCAAAGAACGAAAGATTTGAATCAGTACTGACAGCCATTGGTCGGTTAATATAGAAGTAATGATTTTTCGACGGTATGATAATGCATATTACCAAAAATTTTCTTTTTTCTTGGAACTTTCTGAATTTTTACATCATCATCTTCATCTAGAAAAAAATACACCGCGTGTGATGTTAAAAGCAACACTGAACGTCTCGTTAGGCAAAAACAGTAGCGTGTGACTTTCTACGAATGTGTGTATACGGGTTAATAATAAAAAGGTTTTCCGCAATTCGATGGCAGTCAGATGAATTGCGATGGAAGTAACATACTCATTCCGCAGCCGGTGAGAATACAGGCAAAATTTGAAACACCGGAAAAGAGTTAGACGGATAGCTAAAAGAAGAACGTTTCCAACGTCGATCGCCATCCGAAAATAAGTGCTAATGAAAGGAAAAGAGGTAAGTTACGAAAAACCAAATGAAACAAGACAAATAAAAGAGAGAAATGGCGTAGTTAAAGACAAAGAAACCGTATGGTTAATCGGGAAACAGAAACTAACGCTGAATTTGAATAAAACTCAAAACCTGAATCGAACTGATATTAAAAAGAAAACCGAATGTGCGCGTATTACAACGTACGTCAATCACCATCGATAACTACATTAAACACAATAGCCTCATCACACACATACACGTACAAACACACAGTGATCGAACTCGGCAAAATTGGGATTAAATCCGGATTTCATGTCCGAGAGGTCCAGTTTATCAAAAAGGGCAAATCTAGAATAGACGAGATAAGTTGCTTGTTTATTAGCGATGATTCGATTCATATGAATGTGACCGTTTTTAACCAGATTCAATTTAGTTTTTCGACCTTTTTGAGAAACTGGACCAAGACAGGGTGGCCACTTACAATTCCCCGAGTTTTTCCTGATTTTCCCATGTTATAACAGAAATATCATCCAGTGAATAAGAGAAACTTTGCGGATGCATGGTCAGTAACATATGCAATATTCCCTGAGTTTTCCAGGGTTTTCTTTGCAAAATTTGTCAAATTCCCTGATTCTTTTCTAGATTTTTATGAATTCCTTTCCTGAGTTTTCCAAGTCTTTTTGCAAAATTTGTCGAATACCCTGGGGCCGCTTGCAAAGTCATGGCTTAGACTTAAGACCAGTCTAAGACCAACTTAGTTCTATTGCCAATCTTACAACTTAAGACCAGTCTTAAGATTTAAGACCCTTTTTGGACTTCAGTCACGACTGTGCAACTGGCCCCTGATTCTTTGCTAGTTTTTATGAATTTCACGAATTTCCATGTCAGTGGCCACCCTGTTAGAGGATTGGAATGGAGAATGTGCACGGATTGATAAGCTATATGAAGACGTGTATAGATTTTAACGAGCTGTAATAATACGTACTCCTCTCGACGAGTTCTTGTTTCAGTTTGCGTAGTTCGACCTCTCGTTCTTGTTGGTCGGATTTGCGTAGGATTTCGAGCAGACGTATCGTCAAATCGGTCGAATCATTCAAAGCCGGCGACGGTTCTCGTTCAGGCGTCGAATCTTAAAATGCGCAATCAAAAATTTACACTAAATTCTACACAATCTATAGATATAATTTTGGGGCTATGCATTTCATTTTATCTTTTCGTCTAACCACTAATTTAGTTGAGCCAGGGTTGACACATTTGCTGCGAGCCATGTGTATATATATCTACACACGGCTGCCAACCTCTGAAAATTAATATCAGTATCAAATTGAATTTTTTTTCAGTAATATTTCTATGAAAGAAAATGTTCAAATTAATCAGTTATCAACAATAAGACCATCGATAACATTTTTCATATTTCTGTATGCATTAAACCAATCAAATCAGTATTTCCCTTTATAGAACAGTAACAAATACTTAAATCAGGAACAGTTGGCAGCTCTGTATACATGCTGGAAGTTAACAGAATTTCGCTGGCACATGTGCTATTAGTAGGCGGTTATAAATACATTTTAAAGCACATTACAGACCTAGTAATGTGAAATTTCCTACTGAAAGTTTATGGTGACACTGTGACAATACACAGACATACATATACGTTCAACTTATCCGAACACATATTCCCGTGAAATGGGTTTTAACCTAAATCGAATATTCTGCAACCGGGCTGAATATGTCTTCCGGCATTAACGGTCAACGTTTTAAAAGGTACCTACCGAACGATTTGCGGCGGCGTTGGAATCTTTTGCCCTTATCGCGGCCATCGCTTCTATGCCGCGTCCATTTCGGAATTGCTCCTTGAGCGCGCAGTCGCGACTCGTGGTCAACGTCGCGGTACCTCTTCCTCTCCAGCGAACTTTCCTCGTTCGTTAACGTACTCGACGATTCTATCGACGGTGATCTGGTATTCGATCCCGCGGCTATGAATAATAAAACAATAAATTTAGGTAAATCATCGATCACCATTTAATATTGTTATATCTTCTCAGTATTCTAAAGCCAACATCCACTGTAAATGTGCTAAATGAAAATCAAACTATGGCAATTGCTATCTCTAGTCAATATAGACTAAGTGCTCACCATATGCTGGGATTTTAAAGCTACATTCATTGTTATAGCATATGACATCGCAGCTGCTGAAGAAGCAAGGCTTTCGATCCGTTCGAAAAACTCAGAAACTTAAGCTTAATTTTGGTGCTAATCTTCTATTTCTGGTAGGGGCAGCAGATATTTCATAAGGGGTGGCTGATTTTTGTAGGGGTAGATGTAAAAATAGATTGGGGTGGCCGCCGCTCTTAAATCTGTTGTGGAGAAGACTGGACTAACTTAGTACTAGACACGTCTCTCTGGAAAGATGTGAAATCTGAGCTCCAGTACTAGGAGGCCAATGCATATGCAGATGAAATACACAGTGGCATTCCAGTATTTTCCCTGATGGTGAAAAACTAACCCCCATTCATTATTCCATGAATGCTGCTCAGTGGGTTGACGTAATAAAAGGATTGAACTCAAATATATACATCTCACGTTTTATGGACAGGAGCAAATGAATCGGTATTTACCTGAAGAAACCGAATCACTATCGGAACCGAATAAACCATTGAGCCCTATAGAACTACCCTGCTGCGAATGCGACGCTGAACTCTGTTCGTCGCTCGATTTGTTGCTACTGAGAATCACATCCAACAGCGAACTGTTGCACGGTTTGTCTTTGACACTATTAGTAGTAGCGGCCTGAGCGACGGAAAACGGCGTAACGGGATCGGTCAACGTCTGACTAGAATCCGACTTCTCTTCGTTCTTCTTCAACATGTCCTGTATCACTCCCAATTTCCAATTGAAATTCGGATCTTCCGGCGTGCTCGTCGTACTCAAGTCCGAACACTCGCTCACGCTCGATTTTCGCGCCGAGTCCGTATTATTGTTCGCCGCGAGGGAATTCGACGCGACGACAGAGTGCGAATTCGACTGCGTTAACGCCGCGTCTAGGCCGGTCGGTCGCGCGGCCACCTCTCGACCTAACGACGGTTCGCTTTTTATCACCTTCGGATTATTATTACTAAACGACGTCGTCTTTTTCGGCTTATTCAAGTTTTGCTTGCCGCGACACGACAGTTTCGACTTGTCGCTACTCCGTTTGCCGAGTGGGGTTCGTTTGCGGTCCAATTTCCGACCTGCATTCGCAGCGCGCTCTTTACTACCGCTGCTATGCGGCGCGCTAGACGTACGGTCGGAATTGCGTTCGAGGTGCGACCGGCTTTTACGCGGTTTCGTCACGTGGCTTTTGAACGACGATACGCGATGCACCGGCACGAAGCCATCGCTTTCGGTCATCGATTCTTTCTTTTTCGGCGTGTCCGCCCGAACCGCGGCGCCGACGGGCAGGTCGGCTTTACAACACGCTATCGAACTCTTATTCAGTTCCTCGTCCGACACTTGCGCGCGAACGTTTTCGCGATTGTTATCCTTTTCCGGTTTTCGCTCGCAAGACACGGACGCGATCGGTAATGAAACTTCCAACTCGGGCGGACTAGACGATCGTCGAGTCGTAGACTCCGACGAATGTTTGCTCTGCTGAAGCGGTTCGGGTAGCTCGTAATCTTCCGATTCGGTTATACGAATATCAGCGGTAGATACGGGAACTTCCGACGTCTGTTCGTGACTCGTCGAATTCAACCGATTCTCGTCTTCGTCGCATGCGGTTTTTAGCTCTTGTATACCCTGCCGGAGTTGCTTGAGCTTATCGACGGATTTCGAGTCGTCCCAATTCGATTCGTCTGCGCCCGGCGGCGGCGATCGCTCCTCCGAAATCGATTCGCGCTTCAAATCCGGCATAGATGGTTTTTCGTTGTCGACGTCGGATTTCAGTAGTTCGACGGGTAGAGAAAGTTTGCGCGGCGAACGTAGGCGACGTCTGCGACCGTCGGTATCACCGGCGGCCTCGGTATCCAATGAACTCTTCGAACGTTTGATCGCTCTTCGGCGGCGATTTCTAAATCTAGATGGCGGCTACAAATATATATATATATATACATACATACACGTGACGTAGAACGTCGATAAACCACAATGAAATATAGAAATATTAGGCCATATAGAATAAACTGGATATGACTTTAATGAGATTTTCTATAAAAAAAGAAATACCAGAAATTAACACAGGGTCCCTACAGATCAGTTATTCCTGGACGTAAGGAGTTTTGAAGAAGAAAATGTAAAATTTTGAGCAAGTGTCTGCATTACTTTCATATCCTTACTACAGTAGACTCCCCTCCTAAATCGATACTGTTCATCTTGGTAAACCAGTAATTTGGTGATTTTGTCCTTCACACTACTTAACTCGGTGTCCAGTTTGGTAACCGCCTAATTGAGTAAAGAATTCTTGGTCCCAACTGTATCGATTTAGGCATAGTCTACTGTACAAATAAAAACATTTCCAATTGCCTATTTCTCAAAATTTAAAGGAGTTTTAAAAAGGGGTTTCAGGCATTTTGCTCAAATCAAAGGAGTTTCAACTTTCGAAAGCATTTTCCATTTAGAAGTTTTTATTAAGAAATAAATCAAGGAGCCGTAGTGACCCTGTAACAACAATCAATAAGCTCACATCTCTCTCTTGAAATACTGGTGGTGATTTCTTATTAGTCTGAGGTGATTTTTTCAGCAGCTCGTCAGTACTGTGACCTAATATTGAAATATCCGAAGGTGTAGTTTTCGGAGATGTTTCACGTTTTCTGTATCTTGGAGTATGTGGAGGAGTGTCTAAAATGTAATAACAGTACCGTACCTATCATTTATTCGAAACGTTTTAGAGCAACTCGAAATTACTGCTCAACAACTCTTATCATAATACAACGAACATCAGTAACAGACTTGAAAACCAGTTTGTTATATAAAGCTTATGGTAAGAGATAATCAAATTAATGAAATTTAATTGGATTTCCTATTTGGGATATAATCGAGCAGGCCTACAGTGCATCATTGAAACTTCTCTTCGGCAAAAAATCATTTCTCATCTCCATAAAGATATAGAATTCCATTCCATAACAAACTTACCATCGATGTTTATCACAGTATTCTTTGTTTCATCTATATCTACAACTTGTCCAGTTGAAGTACCTGCAATAGAAAAATGCATTTATTCATAGCGAGAATTTCCAGGATGATGATGAATAAAACCCACAATTGAAGAAAAACTTAAGGAGGATATCAACTCGTTTTGGCTCAAATCGATGAGTCATTTTCAGAAACATTTTTTCCCAGCTGTTATAATATAGCAAAGTTGCTATTTGATGCCTGTAGCAGTTAGAATGTAATCTACGATTACTCGATTTTGGAGGTAGAAACCTACGTAGTAATTCACTGTGGAATCTGAGTTTCTAAAAATAATAGCCAATTCAGTTATGCATCTTGTTACAAATTTTCTTCAATTGCAGGTTTATTTGTCAACTAAATTAGACAGTGACATATCGAAAATCATCCATTTTCTAGTGTATTATCAATACCTGGTTTTGGATCGATAGAAGATCTAGAAGTATTTACAATCGGTGGAATCTCTACGATGCCCGCACTGTCTTTCCTATGAACATCTACTTTAAGATCTACAAGATAAAACAAACGAAACATGCAGCCTATTATTGGTTGGCGCTTCTACGCACCAGGGGCAAATCACCGCAAAGAGAGGATGAACTAAGCAATGGTACAGCTAAGAAATAATACTCCTACTCCAAGTTACATGTTGACAATGCGACGGATGGCCATGTTATTTTCAGTATTTTTAGAGTAATATGGACATGTTTAACAGTCCATATTTTAGGCTAATCGAAAAATCTGATAATACAATAGCCGCAAGAAAATTCAGATAGTGGTGGCACCACAACTATTGACTACTGCTTGCCGAATTCACAAATGCTTCGTAAAGCCTATTTGTTTACTTACTGCCTTTTAATGTCTAACACAAGGATTAAGCAACCAACTAGGCTAAACAAGCTTTCTAAGAGAAATCTCCTTAGACATCATTATTTCAGGCATATAGTGATTGACAGCAAATCAACACGGTCGATGATCTTAATAAATGTGTAGAACGAAACTAAACTAACCATGAGTACCGGTACTTTCTTTTCTCTTGCCCTCTCGATCTCTCTCTTTTACTAGTTTATTTATGTATTCCATTGAATCAGCCGGCGTACCAGTCCATCGGTGACTGTCTCGATTATCCAGCACGGAGTTACGCGAGCTACATTCAACCGGAGGAGTCATACCCGACCGTGCCAGGTCCATTGTAGTCATCTCGATACCTTCCGAAGTTTCTCTGAAATTGGAGTGAGATCATATTATGTATGAATTGCTGTTTCTTTTCCAGATCTGTCAGTGAATGTGTTTGGTCCAGACAAATCCTGTGCAACAGAAGATACAAAAACAAATCTTGAGGGACCTTCCAGATTATAGGTAAACCAATTACTAGACTCAGGTGCATGAGCATGGAATATCTTGGATATGCTGACAAATGTACATGTATATTCTCCTAAGCCTAAAATGCTTCAATAAATTGTAAAATAGATATCAAGTCGATGGTTCATTCATAATGCACAAATTTTCTGCTCATTTTAAGATCTATCTTTGTGGTGTGTACTCCTATATTCAAGCAAAATACACCAAAAAGCAAGCAAGTAGCTGATATTAGGTACTGGCTTATTCATCGAACAAGTTTATACGAAGGGTTATAGTGTGTGTACTCAATCCCTAGAACAGAAACGGGGTTACTGACAGGAGCGAGTTTTACAATAAACCCTTAACAGTTTTCAGAATTTTGCACGGTTAATGAAAGGCAGATAAAGGTTTCAATTGTCTCTGCTTTCCATTTTCCTTTAGTTTTAAATAACTGCACAAAAGTCAAGTTTTTCAGTTATAAAAATTCCACCTACACGGAGCAAGCAATGTTCATTAGATGTCAAACACAATAGGCCTAACAGCACAGCAAGTACATACGTACAAAACTCTATGAGAATAAGTGTATTGGACTTATGTACACCGGAAATCTTTAAAGGGTTAAGGTGGATTTAAAACTATTTACTCAAATTCAAATGAATAGCGAAAAGAATTCAGATGTGGAACATACCCATGAATATCAGACTTGATTGCTCCGCTGCTTGTCTTAACACTTTTATCGTCGGACTTGTCGGCTTCGTCGTCATTATTACTGGACTCTTCGATGACCTCGCTCGTATCGAACAAATGATGCAATTTAAAGTTGATCGTTTTCAACAGAATGAACACCACACTGATCGTTACGCAATACACAGTCCACACAACTGTACTCGGAGGTAATGTCTGCCAAATATGAAAAATAGGAAAAGATCTTAGAATTTGTTCAATTTGCACCATCTGAACCCAAATGCCCAGCCCCAGATGCCAGCCTCAAACCTTTATGCTAATTACAGCCTACCCTTTTCTGCCATATCATGATGCATAACCAACTTCTATACCCTGAACCCTTATTTTCCACTGGACGAAAAAGCGGAAAAATACATCTGTCAGTTTGTACGATTATCCTGACATATAGCCTAGGTCCGCAGTCAGAATAGCCACTCCTTTGTAAATAATGCCTTGCCTAAAACAGCAGTCAGACGTTTATTGCCACAAAATATACTAACAATATGGGCGGTAGAGATTCTTACCAGGTACAATACGAACGGAAAGAGCAACAAGAACAGCCACAAATAGAGATGGAGGGTGTTGCAGAATATGCTTTGATGCGGATCGTAGAACCAGCCACCGGACAAGGACGCCCATAGGCCTTGTCTGATAATCTCCAGGGCGTGGGACACCATCTCTTCGACTTATTCAACAGCTCGATATCGCTCTATTAAATGTCATGTCAATTTTATTTTCGTCATCAGCACCAGCGGCAGCATCAGGATTACTTTCTCTTCGGCCGCCATTTTGCTACTAATCAGAAATACGACGGGCTCCATGATTTTCTCTCGGCAATTCGGCTTAATTTCGATAATTTCGATATTCGTGAAATAAATACAACAATTACCGAATACTTAAAATGGAAATATTAGAATATTGTTTACAAAATAGAACGATTTATTTACGGAGATATTTGATTTGCTGCATATGACCTGCTTATGGCTGAAGGTCGTTCGCGTTTCTCTAAGAAGTAAAATGGCGGCTTGCTGTGTTCAGTTGTTGGAGTAAGGACAAAGCTGCGTAAAATTCTCTCCAATTATGCCCCACAGCGCTAAACGAACGCAGATCGCCGAGTCTTAAAAGTTTACATACGAAGGGAAGAAGCTATTTAGGAAATACATGCGGTTAATTGCGTGAGTAAATTAGAGAAAATGACGATGAACCGAGCCGATAGTAGTACCATCACATCATCATCACTCGACATCCATCACAACTGTCAATATTTTCCTCGTTCATGTGTGTATTGAAATTTAGATTTTGTTACCGAATCGTTCGATTTATTTCACCCAGAAAATAAAAATGTTTCCTAGTACGTCCTCGTCGGATTGATAAATCTACTAGATGTGGTGTAGCTGTCGCAATTGCGTAAAAATTAGCGGCGCGCAGCAGCAGCAGCAGTGCCAAAAACGAGTGCAGCCGTCAACGACGCAGAAGAAAAAGCAGCCGAAGTCGAATGCCCAGCCTCGGCGGCACAATTACATCCTTCTCGATGGAAGCTTGTAAGTCCTTCATGCCGGAATTGCGCGACTGCTATCGGAAGGACCAAATTTGGACGGCGATATTCGACTACGAGGCGACCGGCGACGATGAGCTCACCCTCCACCGAGGCGTTCACGTCGAGGTCTTGTCGAAAGACGCGAAAATCTCCGGCGACGAGGGCTGGTGGACGGGCAAAGTCGGCGATAAAGTGGGAATATTCCCGAGTAATTTCGTCACCCAACAAGTCGTTGTCGATCAGGTGTCTCCGCAAGGCGAGGGCGATCGGCCGTTCGAGATTCCGTTCGCCGAACTCGAATTGGAGGAGGTGATCGGCGTCGGCGGGTTCGGAAAGGTTTACCGCGGCATCTGGCGAAACGAGGTCGTCGCCGTGAAAGCGGCGCGTCAAGATCCCGACGAACCGTTGAGCGTGATCTCGGAGAACGTGAGGCAGGAGGCGAAATTGTTCTGGTTGTGCAACCACCCAAATATAGTGACCCTGAAAGGAGTATGTCTGGAGGAACCGAATTTGTGTCTAGTGATGGAATATGCGGTGGGCGGTTCTTTGAATCGTGCGCTAGTCGGACGGCATATACCTCCTGACGTGTTGGTCGGATGGGCTATACAAATCGCGCGTGGAATGTATTATCTACACGAGGAGGCGCCGATGCCTTTGATTCACCGAGACCTGAAGTCAAGTAACAGTAAGTATTAGCGGTAGTACGTTTTTTTCTGGTGACAGGTATTTTGAATCATTTTTCAGCTCCTCCAGTGTTGAACTGCATTGAACATCCCATGACATTCATGATAGGCAGCAGAGAGTCCGTGCACCCCTGCTTGATTTTGATTTCAATTAAGGGATCCTCAAAATTCTTAAGAAAATTCCTGTCTGACCTTTTCTAACGAAAACAGGGAACCTGAAATTTTTGAAGTAGTCAATTTCATGATTTTATGAAAGGCATAGATTGATTGCTTCACTGGGTTGCCCTTCCAATCGTTGGACACCACCTTTTCCAAGATCTTTGAACTTAACATTTTTAAGATACCAGTCAGATGAATGGTAATTTCAGTACATATATTCATGTGTATGGTTAAAGGTGATGCTATTATGCCCATTTGAGGCTTTTTTTCTGAGAAATTAAAGTGTCTGATCCTTCCAGCAGAACAATGATGATGTCTCACACTTCCTCAAAAACGTATTTTGATCTGTTCATCGGCCCTCTTTTAGATCTCTTGTTTATTGCTGAAAAATCTGAAACGCTATTCCGCTGTATAGGCATCTTAGCGATTGCAGTACTAAAACTAGTTACAACAACATCGCGTATCAGCGCTAATGTTTCGAGATACGTTTGCTATCGTGTCCTTACCGCGCATACGGATCCTGAAGGAATTAATAATTTAATTACCGGGTACTGGAACCTGTACGGCCAACACATGGTATAGATGTTCAATTATGTCTTAATCAGGTGTGGATTAATTCCGCCTACGGGAAATTATTACCTATTGAATGCTGTGTATAAACTGTAACTGGTTCGTTGGCTGTTTCATGCTTATCGGGAGGAATCCGCTGCATCAGGGGAATTAAGTCGATCTAAGAATTAACTGTAACGTTAGATGTCGTAGGTTTTTTGACTGTGAAATCTTTATAATTCGCCCAAATATTGACAACGGGCGAATTTCTAAAGTGACACACGTCAACGATTTTGCGTATTCGGTCTCAGGCAAATAAGCCTGTCATGAAAGGTATACATTTTGAGAACCCCTGAGGCTACTAGACTGAAAAAACTTTTTCTCCATTTTTTTCGCTGATCGGGGGAGTAATAAACTACACAACACTCCCTGTCGCTGAATTTTTGTAAGATTTCCTCGATTGTTTGCGAGACTCCCACTCCCAGGACTTCAATATTCAATTAGGCTATTTGGACATCCAATACCTTTTCCGGTAGTACTACAGTAACTTTACAGGAAAAAAGTTATCGTCGTTCTGTGTATTTTTTTATCTACACAATAGGCATAATTCTTATCGTTTTACTATCCTCTTTCATGTAGTAGTGATTGAACTATATATACACAATATTCTTTCCTAACTACATAACGGTAGTATTTGTTCATCATTTCTATAAATATAAACTGGTCTCATTCGGTCTACTACGATATCGCTCTGGCGCGTGTCCTTGACGAGGGCGGTTTTGTTGTAATCATGAGTAGTATTTCCTTATTTAGAAAATGAATATCTATATAGGCCTGTATGTGAATTTTTCTATTTCTTTTTTTTAAGACCCAGTTATTTATGAAAAGAAATCGCTGTTTTTATAACGTATTTGCGCGTATATCTTGTACGCGCTATTATAAAGGGCTAGCAGACCTTGTCGACGTCAATACAGGCCCACCTAGGCCGAACGGTTTTCGAATTGTACCGGCTTTGTTCGGAGAAAAATACCGAACCGAGATTTATGATTTTCGAAATCGTGATTCCGAAAGCGAGTCCATGTTTCCTAATTTCGCAAAAAATGCCTACCGATACCGATAAATGTCATATTAGTCGGTGGTGTAATCATAGCGAATTGTCAAACATTCCAGAAGCCATCACTTACTTCACCAATCATCCCTGATTGCCAGAGACAAATACCTGAACATTTTCCACTGACTGGCCCTCTTTTGGTTGACCCATCTTTCGTGTTATTACTCGTTATAAACGAATGAGTTTCCTCGAGCCCCCCTGTTATTGAACATGACTGAATTTCTTTGAAATCCTGTTGTGTCGATTCCCTGGAGTACACATATAGCTTATTTCTTCATTTCTCCTTTATTTGTGTCCCACACATATCCTTCAGCTTGTCTCACTTTAGTATATGCTCCTCTAGCTATTGAGATAACGCGTAAAAAAGCACATCTTGGTCGAATGCATGATCTCATTTGTATATCGTTTGATCATAAAAATTGAAGTGTTTTCAAATCGAAATATTCCTCGATGCATTTTACCAGCGTTTGGTAGAAACATAATCTTAAGCCATGGACTATTTTTGGCCCGGAATAACAGTTCCCACGGGCCGCCCCAAATAGGCCTGCCGCCCATGCCTGTTTGACCCGATTTAAAATATCCAGATCTGAGCCAGATTTGACCTGAGTCAAATTATTACGTTTGACAAATCAATTCAATTTCTTTATTGAAAATACCAGTAATGAAAAAAAAATTATGCAATAAAACATTACCGTAATACACCAACCATCACAGCGTGATGTTAGATAATATCAGAAAAAAAAGTTTGATTGATACATGATGCATGTTCATGAATTTGAAAAATTTGTACATTGTTTTTTGGTCAGGTTAATCAATTAGTATGTGCTAAATGATGGTGGTTAGTTATAATTATGGTTGCCTCTGCTGGTTATCTGAGACAATGTCTATATAGTGTGGATATCATAGTAGTTTTAATCGAGAATATTCATAGTCAAAAATGTTGCCAGTCTGTGAATAATGCCAGACCACATTTGAACATTTTAATAGAGTTTTAACGTAAAGCTCATTGCTGTCTCCTTTCCTGACCAGATACAGCTAAGAACCGGGTTTTTGTACGAACGTGGCGTTCTTCACATGCTGGAATTCTAAAGGGGTTCCATTATGACAATATAGCTGCTGAAGTAGCAGGGCTTTCAATCCCCCCAAAAATGAATGAGCTGGAATGAGGTCTTCATATCCATGTATCTTAATCTTGTGTCTCGCTGTCGCACCCCTTTTTAGAAAGTGCCCTGCATAATTTCATTAGAATAATTTTTAAGATTCTATAATTGTGACATGTTCTGGTAACATTTCAAAACGAATGTCCTACCAGTATATTGGTATTAGTTGAAATACAATGCGATGCCACTGACCCTAGTTAGAGAGCGAGTAAAATATTCACCAGATGCTTGGGGAATAGTTTTAAAAAAGAGTTTCTGGGGAAGCCCCCAGACTGGGCATCGCATATGCGGTGGTCGCTACAACAGAACACGTCAAAAGTCCCCTTTCAAACTCCTAGCGACAGGCTTGATAGGTTTATAAAGGTCGGCCTTGAGTCGGAAATTTAGCGGTGAAAATACGCGGTCGATACGCGCCAATATTACCGCAACTCGGTCTCGTGGGCCTTAAAATTCATCGTTTTAACGTTCGATCGAACGAACGAATATTTTCAGCCCATTAATCATAAGATATTCATCCGTGGTGTTAGTTCGGTGTATGGTACGAAATAATAATAAAGTAGCTAAACGCCGATTCCCGGCGGGGCGAACCCCCCCCCCCCCCGTATGCACCGCGCAAGCTCGGTATACGCGGCGTATGAAAACAGTTCAACCTAAGTGCTTTGTTTGCCGTTTACTTAATTAATGTTCATTAGGAAATTGTCGCGCACGGCCCTCCCGGAAAAAACGCTCGACGTCCTGTCGTTAGTTCTAGGAGAGCATCGGTTGATTTTATGTTTCCCCCCTTGATAGATCGTGGTGCAACTAGACCGTTTGTTTGCGTCGATGCAGGGGTCATTTAGTAGGTAAGCTGCGTTCACACTAGGATTTCAGTACAGTACTAAGCGTTTACAATGGGATATTATTCGCGGCTTATTCAGTTCTGTACTGAAGTACGCGGCTTTTTAAGCGCTGAATGCGATTCCGCGCCGAAAACCCGATCTCAGTACGGCACTGAGCTAGATGCGTATTTTCTGTAGTGTGAACGTAGATTCGGCGCTTAGCTAGCCGCGTATTTACATCCTCGTTGTACAATACACTTAACACTAATTACAGTCCCCTCTATTGGCACACTGGGTGACTACTATACTGGGCTTACTAAATGCCGAATTGCCGACTCGTTGTGTGAACGTAGCTGGCTGTGTAAGCGCCGTATATCGGTGAATTCGGCTCCAGCGCAGTACGGTACTTCGTAAGCGCCGAATCTAGTGTGAACGCGGCTATAGTCGACATCCGATGTAGTGTAGATTCTTAAGTGTAGCCGTTTCGTCGCGTATCAAGATGTTGAGATTGTGTACGCGGCAATTAATCCGACGTCTTTCGGATATTAGAAACGGTAGTAAATTGGATTCTTTATCTCGCGTTGTAATGCGCGGCGTATAGTAACCCGGTATACAGACAAGATTTTGAGCTCCATTAAAACGTATATATATAGGCCTATATGTTTTAATTACGTATAAATAAGGCCCTAATCTACGATATGAATTCAATTGAAATTGAATGATCATCGAGCTGATGATAGTTTTCGAAACTTAATATCATTTTGTATATTTTGCCGAAAAATTAGAACGATCATTACATCCGTCCCTCGCTTGTGGGACTCATAAATCAACAGGCGTAGTTATTCTATATATTTAGGGTCGAAATACTCGAGGCGGCGACATCTCGTGGACCCAGTCATATAAGTTCTATCTGTAGCCAATTTAGCAACGTATGTGTCAACGCGCTCTCTGATTCGGGCATCTCTAAATTTGGTATGTTCCAGGTACGGTCTAACTAGTGATAGCGTGAACGCGGCTATAGGGTGAAAGTCGTATCGATATAGCCATCATGTCCTATTATTGATAATTAAGAAGATGTTCAGAATTTTGTCGGTTTTTAATCTCGATGCCACTTATAGGTTCGGTTACCCTCCCCATCTATAGGTGATCATAGGTAATACCCTAGTGCAGCGACCCGCAGCCATCGAATATAGGTATCTTCACGATTATCCTAACTCTAATCCTAACCCTAGACCTGCCGTGGTACGAAACCCTGCCGCACTAGACCGAGTGCACAACTACATGCGCAGCTTAGATGATATCGTTACTAGCCAATCAGATATCACGTTTTATTTTAGCTCGGGTTTTCCCGTTTATAGTTCTTCCGTGAAATCCACCTCGGCGATTATACAACGAGCGATTGGCGCCGCGAGTTTTCGCGCGCGGTAAACCTGCGCACGTACCTCCGCGCACCAGGTCTGTGTGGCGGGGGTTCGTGCCGTGGCTGAGTGTAGCGATGGCATCAGGTTCGAATCCCTGCCGAGGGAGGATGATGGTGGCGGTGGTCATATATCTACGTGCAAAATACATATAGCCCTATGCACGCATATATATATAATACATTTGGCATAATGACGATGCAGGGGTTTCTGTGAATTCTATCAGTCAGTCGAAGCGGCACTCAGTCATTCTTTCTCGCCGCGGAGTAAACTCGATACGAACGGCAACCGTGCGGCTATGTATTATTCACGTGGCTGTTTGACAATTCCGTACAGGTTAAAGAGAGTCCTTCAACGGAATGAGCTCCGATCGTAACGAAACGCATTGTAAAACGGCTTTCTCCGTATTTGTATTCTAGTGTACATATATCATGCTCCCTACGTCGATCTCATTTAGCGAATTGAATACATGTATAGCGAAACCTCTCTCTTAGTGAGAGTGAGCGAAAAGTGTACACTATTGGAGGTGTTCGCTATTGAGAGGTGTATTTTAATTGCTTAGTATCAAGTGAGTGGTTAACACATGTGTGAACCCGCTCTCTAATCAGGCATGGGCCAAATTTGACTGGGGGGCTGATCCGGGCCGAATCGTCTCCGCATGAATATCCTTGGAAGTTTCGGCGGTCGATGAATAAGACCATCCCGTGACAAAATCTAGTCCTCTCAGTCCACGGATCGAAAAATCGTTCTGTTACTCCCACGTCTTGTCGTAAGCTATCATCGAAATGACGACGACAGCGAGAGGCACTATATACGTAAGACGCAGTTTTCGAGAGAATAGCCATAGCGAAATAAACAGCACGAAACAGAGAGAGGCAGAGGCAGGGGGGAGGCATGAGACAGAGACAGGTGGAGAGGCATGAGACAGAGGCAGGTGGAGATGTAGAGGCAGGCGGAGAGGCATGGGAGAGGCATGAGACAGAGGCAGGGGGAGGGAGAGGCAGGAGGAGAGGGAGAGGCAGAGGCAGGAGGAGAGGCAGAGGTAGAGGCAGGGGAAAGGCATGAGGCAGAGGGAGAGGCAGGGGGAGGGAAAGGCATGAGGTAGAGGGAGAGGCATGAGGCAGAGGAAGGAGGAGAGGCAGAGGAGAGGGAGAGGCAGAGGCAGGAGAAGAGAAGAGGCAGGGGAAAGGCATGAGGCAGAGGGAGAGGGAGAGGCAGGTTTCATTCTGTCACTAGTGTAGTAGTCATTGATGTTTTATAAATATAGAATGGATTTACACGATTTGTCACTCTAGCCGCTCGCGGTGAATCGTCGACTGAATGCCGCGTCGCGCGCGAGAGCGGTTCATTCGATTGCCCCGGCTGAGTTGATAAAACACAATTTGCGCTAATCGGATGCGCCCGTATAACGCAAACGACGCCGGCTGCCGGCGAAAAAACCGGGAAAATTTCGTAGCATCTCGCAACAAGTGGTATTACCATTTGTCGTACGATGGTAATGTCATTGATTTTTTCTATTGCTGATATAAATTCGCGGCATCGAAGCAATCGAGGCGATGTTTGCCGCCTATTGTGAAAAGATTGTCGTTTATGAAACATGTTTGTTATTCTCATCGATATAATAATAACTCGATTGATTGATATCCTGAATTCGTAAGCAGGCGTGGATCTAGGGGGTCTTGAAGGTCTTCTGGAAGACCCTAAAAATTTGCCCTCAAAATATTTTGCTCGCAAAACAATTTCATGACTCAAAATGCAGGAAATTGCTTCAAATCAGTGCTGGAATCTCAAAATTTTCTGTGGGGTCTCATACCCCCCCGGAAGGGCTTTGCGCTGAAGCAGTGTTAGCCTCGGGCGCTGTGCTCGGTGTGTTATCAGTGCCCTTTTCTTTTAGGTATGCCCCTAGAATTCTGAGAAGACCCTCAGATTTACCCCTAGACCCGCCCCTGGTAAGTTTGCCAGCTACAAGCCCATAAAACAGGGTTCTTACGGGTTTTGGAAAGTCTTGAAATATTTTTGATAATGGGAATTATTTCCAGGGCCTTAGAAAGCTGATGGAAATCTTTTTCTCTATGGCTATGCAAAAGGAGCAGAAAATGGTCTCAAGTAAAATATTCCTTCTATGTTGGATTTTATGTGCCTATTTCTAAATGTCTTACTAAACATTTGATAGCTTTATGAAAACACTTTGTCGATGGTATTGATAATTGGCACTTATTTATTACGTATGGGCCTGCATAGTTAGTTACCTAATCGTTGGTGGTAAGCTTTTTATAATCGGATGGGCTTATACCAACGTTAGGGATGACAAGAACCAAAACACGGTTGAAAAAAGTAACACTTCAAAAATATACTTTCTATTCACTTCAGTCCACAATTAATGGCTTAATTCACAAACTAACACAGGTACCTTTCGAAATAATCCAATTTTATGTATGTTTCGAGTGGTTAATGAACATTATTTTGAGAAATTAATTAATTTCTCCACCAATTTCGCCATTGGCCGCCATTTCTCTGTATTGCACATGTGGCATGATAAGACAAGGGGACCTACAAGGATTTATATAAAACTTCCAAGACGAAACGACAATTTTTATTTTTGATGGTTTTCCAACTTATATTTCAAATCTTCGTGTTTTCCATAATAAATAATGAAATAATAAATTCTGGTAAAAGAAAAATGTGAATAAGTGTTGATTTCTTAATTTTTTTCAATTTCGTCGTTTCGCTTTGTTAGTTTGAGCTGTTGTCCTGGCCTCAGTCCACAGGTGCCAGCACCTCCAGTAATTTTCAAAATGGCAGCTGTTGACCCAACGGAAATTTACTCTCACTTTACGGCCGATTTGCACATGGATTAAGATCGTCAGGTGAGGTGTTATAGGTATCAGACAAACTACGAATCTGTTGTGCGTCGATTACAACAAAAATTAGACGGATATCTTAAGAGACAATGAAATGCCAGGCAAATTACTCGTCAGTCAAATTGGCTGACGAAGATTTCATACAAAAATGACCTTCCCATTCCTGACTGTGGTTTGTGAAAATATCCGATTGTGAAACTAAACCACAGACAGGTTACTGACTAGGGCCTGCATTGCTTGTTCTAGGTTTTCTAGGTATGAGTAATGGTTATGGAAAATGGATGACGCGCCGGGTATGGAAAAGTTACGGAATACGAAATTTGGAAACCTGTAATAACCCGATTCCTATCGAATGGAATCTACATTCAATATTATTTGGATTCGATAATCTTAGGTCTTTCCGTCTGCATTCTAAGACGATTGAGTCAAATGATTTAAATAATCTTATATACTTACAAAAATTTACACTGAGATCGAACATTAAAACCAATGACATTCGATAAGACCTGATGATGATTATTCATGGTATATTTTGCCTCATTCACTTTAGTGATGAATGCCTCTAAAAAGGCAGACAAAATGTCATGATAAGAGAGTCGCGATTAGAACTTAACTTCTCCTGAAAATTATGGAGTGTTTGATAATTATGGAGTGTTTGATCTATTCAAGACATTTCGAGGAGATTAGACTCAGAAAATGAGAACCAACAAGAAAATCATCAATCAATGCACAGAATTGTAGCTCATTCCATGCTCTATGATTATGGCGAGTTTCAAGGTTATTGATTTCAGTATTTTTTCACTAGGGTCATTGAAAAGCAGAAGCTTAGGCATATTTTTAACCATACTACAATTAATTGCAGAATTTTAGCTCATAACATATATTCTATGATTGTGGGGAGTTTCGAGCTCACTGTATTAATCCACCAGGGGGGTGTTTAATATTGGATAGGCCCTATGTGTAGTATTTCACCGAGTTGGCGCGGTGTCTCTGGACCACCAGAGTTGTTTCTACATATATTTGATAACCTCTTTAAAAACGAAAACTTGAAATATTGGTTTCCTTTTTAGAAATACTTTCCAGTATTTCTCATTACTTATGAACAAGCTGAAATACATTTTTCCTTTCACTCCGTGTTTGTCGTTGATAATCTCTTCCTACTTTACTTCACATAATTTTTCCGTGAAGTTCTATGTAAGGTCACCCCGGTTTTTTCGCTAGTATTGAAGAATCTTGCTGCCACTCCAATCATCTTGTGCCTTAGATAGGACCAGATTTCTTAAGCCTAAGTCACATGAGATTTGACTGAGTGTTCTTACGGCCGATCATTACGTCGTAGCCAATGAACAGCGACGTACACATCACATGACTTAAGCGTTCGGTTCAAAATGATCGCGGATCTCAGGTGACCTGAGTGTAGCTGACATCCAACAAATGAGTCTTGACTGAATCGGCAACTCGGCATTCTCTGGCAGTTTCGGCGACTCGGCAGTTTGGCATTAGTGCGACCTGAGTTTGGCATTAGTGCGACCTGAGTTTGGCATTAGTGCCACCTGAACTTGGCATTTGTGCTAGCTGAATTTTGCCTAAATGTGACCTGAATTTGGCATTTGTGCCACCTGAGTTTGTTTCAGTGCGACCTCAGTTTGGCGTTAGGCAACACTGAACTTCACATCATTGAACTTTTCATTTTCCGATGAGTCGGTTATATTATTTTCCGATAGAATTCTATAACAGATCCATTCATCTTCTCTACGTCTTGAGCCGTATCGATGATATCTGTGTACACACGTACACACGTACGGGGTAGACCTATAAGTTGCGTGTAATTTTTAACCAGTTTCTCATTGCCGCATATAATGCTACAGCGATCTTCTTCAGTTTGTACTAAGTCAACAACAACGTTCCCGAGATGAGAGATTGCACCTGAGTTTTTACTTCAACCGGGATTAGGTGTGTTTTTTTTTCAAGGGAGATTTTATTTCGGTAACTGTGGCTAGAACGCTAAGGGCACCTCTTTATACAGGGTTTCTAGCAAGCTTTTTTTTCTAGCAAGCCTTTTTTTTACAAAGTTTTTAATTTTTGAAAACATTTAGGGTAGGCCCTAATTAGTGATTGATTTTCAGGTGAAATCATATCATCAAAAGGAAATTTACTAATTTTCTTGCGCGCTTTTGTGTCTTTTCAGTTGGACTTAGTAAAAATCTGAAGTGCTGTTTCTATCAAAATGAATCTTATTGCAAATGAATTATCTTTTTTTTTTGTGGCTTAACCATTGATTTTGAAAAATGCCGGGCACTCGTCTTCGGATTCAGGAAACAAGGCTGACTGAAGACTTTAAAAAGTGCTAATTTTTGCATTCAGTGTGACAGCTTATAAACTTGTGAAAGCAATCGTTGTAGGCCTAATGCACTAATGTTTCTTGAATTATGAATATTTATGTCATATCTGTTTGCATAAATTTGGATTATAAGCTTATGATTATAAGCATAAATTTGGATTATAATTCTAAGAACCTAGAATTAGGTGTGCACTGGCCAGAATTCACTTAGGCTTATACGAATTTTCTTGTTAACCTATTGCGGATTCATTGCTGGAATGTCTGCAAATTTAGTCGCTTGTTCCAGCTTGCCAAGACAAACGCGATAGATTTTCCCAGCGATCAGAGAGAGCGCGCACTTGGTTGAAATGAATTGTGACTCGCCGTGTGATCTGATGGGAGAGAAACGCATCTCTAATTGGCCGGCTCCCGAACGAAGAAAGTTATCGTTAGATGTGAATCGGAGTAAATTTAGTGGAATGGTCGGCGATCAGATCTGATGAGGTGGATCGGGCGCAATTTTTCTCGCAAAGCCAATAATTGCCGCCTCTTGTAGAACTCGCTTGCCGAGTCAGACAAAAAAATATCGGCATTCAAACTTTAAGCCCCATCCTCCCCCACTCCAGATTTTTTCAGCGCATTTTGCCGTTAGCCAAAAACATGTTCGATATTTTTTGACGCAGCGCAAAACGTGCGCGGGAATCTCGGTACGCTTTATGCTGCATCCGTCGTCAATGTGCGGGCGCCATTACTCAAAAACTTATGAAAGCGGCTAGCGTATAAATTTCAGAATAGAAATCGTTGATTCGTTACATGACTATCGCTTTCTGTACGGTATGGGTTATTGAATTGATCAAATCATTATTTCCCCTCCTGGCAACATCCTCAATTTCGATGTTATTGTAAAAGGAATGCAGGGATTCCTTTAAATTCAAATATATTTGACATGGAAAAGTCGCCTGTAAATGGTGCAGATACGTAGTAAATATGGTTGTATACATGCAGGCTTTCCACAGCTCCCTTTGCTCCACAGCATTTTTGCTCGGGTGCAGGGGACAATATTCCTGCGCTATATACATTCGAGCCGGTGGCTTTATCTGATGGAAAATGAAAGTAACTTGTCAGTTATTGTTTCTATCGTTATTCTTCTATCTCTGCGAATTTCTTTTTTAAAAAATACGGTATTTTTTCATCGGGGCCGTGGACTATGATACGCTACATATCTGGATATTTAATTTCATGTATGGACTAGAGATTAAACCAGATTTTCAATAATCTTCGTAGATATATATATATATATATATATATATATATATATATATATATATATATATATATATATTGAAATCTTTTTTCGATATTGAAAAAAGTGAAATATACCTAAGCAGCTGCTTCGGCAGTCAGATCGGTTTGTTACTAAATATGATGATCATCGCAGCTGTTAATTATTACTACAACAACCCGTTCTATATATTCTATTTATAGAAACCGCCCACGACTATGCGGCGTATTCTCTTGACTTCATAATCGAATTGATATTTGCGTGTATGATAGATATAGGTTGCGAATTACTTCTAATAAAGATGCATTGTTTACGCTACTTAGCTGTATACATACTTGCAGTAGTTAGTTACGGGATGAATCTAGATTAATGATACTGACTGATTTGATACACAGTACATGTAAATATATACAAATCTGCCTCGGATGATAAGGACACTTCTATTTATAGATTCGTTGGTGTTCGACCATCCTGGTCATAGTACAATAACCTCACTCAAACGTGGTGAACGATGATAAGATAAAAACCCACTATGTACAAATTAAAAGAGAATTTTAAGGTGACATTGATCTCTAGGGGGTGAGATCGAAACAAAAGTGTCTTTTAGACTTTTTGAATAAGTAAACTCTCGATTTTAAAATACTTTTGATTTGTACTTAAAGTGGGTTTTTATCTTATCATCCAGGTCATGTGTGATGTAACAGATGCCTTTGGTTGATTAATGTGATGAATACAATTGACTACTTTTTCGAGTTATTATTTTGGGAGAAAAAGTGAAATTGTTTTCATAATGGCAGTTGTCACTAGGCTGTTCATACATTTGATCCGGTATACAAACGAATATTAAGACTTTCCCCCCCCCCTCCGTAGTTTGGAAAGGTTCGCAATTTTTGCAACAAGTTTTTTTTTCAACCATCCGGACTCGTAAAAATAAACTCGTAACCAATTTGACCATACCTGCGCGCTATAAGGGTAGCGGGGAATGTAGCATAATTATACCAGTTACGATCTATCGGTGGTGGTAGTAGTAAACCGCACCGCGCCATCGCCGGCCCGCGTAAACATCTCACCCCTAAACGGATGATGATTCGTGTTTAATCACGAAAGACTTCGATCGAATCCGAAAATAACTGAAGGTCAGGAGCGAGATGAGCACGTTGTATGGGGGGGGGGGAGTAGGGGGTTCACGTAGCGCGAATCCAGTTCATCGAAACATATGTTTCCACACACACACACACGCGTACGATTTTCGACGTTTCTCTTCAAGGATAGATGCATCGATCGGGTGAATATCGCCCGTCCTTGTAGATAGGGAGCGATCATTGGTGGGCACATACCCGGAAATCGAAGAAAAGACGGGGATATGATGAAAAAAACCCATCATCACCTAACGACGATCTCTAGGGTGAGATCGAAACGTTGTGTCTTTCGATTATTTTGATTCAATAAATTAACGTTTTTTAATACTTTTAATTCGTAAATAATGGGTTTTTATTTGATCGTCTTCTCTCCACGTTTGACTGTGGCTATTGCACCTAAAGTCAGGGAATTATCGTTTCTTTAAAAAAGTTGCGGGAATAGTCAGGGAACTTCGTAAAAAAGCTAAAAGATCTGGGAAATTTGTTGAGATCGCGCGTGAAAATCAAAACAGTTTCCTTCTATGTCTTACACGTATTTGACTGTGTTAATTGATCGGATTCTTAGCAGATCGAGTCGGGGAAAACAACGTGCATGTCAAGGAATATGGTCAGGGGAAAAGCTTAAGTCAACTAACAGCGGCCAGCCGGGCAATTTTGTATTAAAGATCCGCGATGTTTATTCTTAGTATATCTACTGTGATTGGCGACGTAGCCGGTTAAGTCGGCCGAGCTGTATTGCGGCCGCGTTCGTCTATTCCGAATGTCATTTGCAATTTGATCTGTTATACGCGAAGATTCCGGCGTTGCAATTACTTATATTCGGACGTATTTGTTTGTCTTCATAACGTTGACGGTAGCTCGTTCGGCCGCGTCGCCGGAGAGAGAGAGAGACGGAGAAGCCCCGATTCAGTCGTTATAGATCCGTCGATCCGGCGCTCCGTATACGTACATAGCGAAAGATTCGTACGTCCTCCGGGGAGCTCAGCCGGTCGAGCGTTTTCGGAAGAATATGTAAAATCAATGGCGCCGTCTCTTTCTCTCGTATGAGGAAATGGGTTTGTGATGTATTACGCCTCGGCGGTATGCGCGCCGCGGTCACTCACGGATCATTTGTACTCGACAGTCCGGCGCTCTACTCAGCGCACTAATTAACCGGTCGCGAACTGATGATAATGCCGATATTACCGATCGCGCGGAATGGATCGGCGGTCTCTCGCGACGAGGAGAATCGCCACCGAATGGCCGCCGGTCGTTTACGAGGCAGCGAGCCACAAATCATGTTGTTTAAACAGCCCCTAGAGATTCGTTCGTTTCGATACCTTTTTTTCTCGTACCTCCTGCGGGGGGGGGGGGAGGAGTCGCGCGCTATCTGTTTTCCATCTTGTTTGCACGGTGCAATGCTATCGTTATCGACACTTCTAAGCGATGCGGTTCTAAAATGATTTAGTTGCATTTGGGGTTATTCCGAGAATATTCAAATTACGGAACGGTCGAGCGAGGAAACTTTTTTGGTATAGCAGGGTGGCCGCTTACCTGGGGTCGGTCGGTTTTGAAGACTGGTGTATAATCTTTAACCCAGGGGCTGACTCAGTTGCAATTGAATGACATAAGCCCCCCGGGTTAAAGATAATACCAGTCTATAAAATTCACCCCTAGAAATCAGGGAAATCTCAGTATAATCTTTTTATTTTAGAAAATTGTGAAATAGTCAGGATATTTCATTAAAAAAAAGCTAAAAAGCAGTGAAACGCGAGGTGATCGTGTCGTAGGGCAACCTGAGCTTAGCTTTAAAAACCGTTCTATGCTCGAATTCTTTCATGAAACTGGACACAGATATTGTGGGACTGCATTTCATGACGAACGAATGACCAAAACCCTTTAGACAGCCTAGAAAACTCATCATATTCAGGAATGACTGACGGTCTCCAAGCGGCCCTTCCAAGTCCTTCTTTTGGAAAAGGTTTGGACGGACATCATTGTCCTTCTTTTTGACTCTAAGTCCTTTCTTCGACTGTTGAAGTATTAATTATTACTAAGGACTGGTAATTTTCGGGTCTAAAATTGCCCAAAAAAAGTCCTTCTTAGTACATTTTCTATCGACAGATCTGCTCGGACCCGCTGATTATCGTTACTAAAAGTCGAAATTTTTTACGTCATCGATTTCGCCGATCGACGATCGAACGACGGCCGAAATGCCGTAATATTCAACAAGTTTTTTTTCCGTTATCGACGAATCGATTCCGATAGATTCCTTTTCGTGATTCGGCTCATTTTCTAGCCGACGATGATGAGTTTCATCAATATTGCGTCGATCGAATCGCGGCGGCGGCTTCGGCAGTGGCTGCGGCGCGGCTCACGCGATTCGTCGATCGCTCGTTCGTTCGTCTGCGCGCGCAATAATTGCCTCGTCTCGCGATGTACGAACTTGCGAGAGAGCGCATCGCCGCCGCTGCTGCCCATCGAAGCTTGTCTAAAAACTATCCATTTTTAATGACGCAGAAAGACGCTAATTAAATTTCAGCCGAGAGAGCCGCCGCGCCGGTCCGATATACGCTCGCGCCGCGCTCTTTACAGTCGTCGAGTTCTGACATAATGCTCGATACGTAAAACTGACAGCTTTAGATTGAATGCCATAAATGGTTTATCATCGATTAGAGGCGACGTTTCTACGGCGTTCGAACGTCTCGTTATTTTCGGAGCTATTCCGTTCCGGTTTTCGCGAAGATTTGGGGATCGGATTCTAGGCTAGTTCGCAGGCTAGTAGTTGCTCAAAAGTTTGTCGTATCGTAATGGGATAGAACGAGTTCTATTCCGTACGACTTTCCTCAACGTCGTAGCCGATCAGTGACAATCGTTAAGATGATAATAGATAATCAATTAGGCCTTCTAAAGACTGGAACACACTTCCATTTTGGCCGGGCCCATCACTGATCCCGCGTAATAGGTGGCCAAATCCCTCTTTGAATGCTTTCTAGATTGATATAGTACTAGTGCAATTTTGCAGATTCAAGCGTTGCGCATGGGGAAGAAGTGGCCATTTCGTTTTATGGGCCAAATTATGCCCCTACAGTACAGCCTTAGAGTTAACCAGTCAGTGGACAGTTGAAATAGTGACAATCAAAAGTTCATCGTTTCTATATGGTATTCATCCACTGGTGATCCATGAAGGGATTCTAGTTATCTGTTAGTTTTTTTCTATCCGACCGATTCGATAAACCCTCCGAAGTCGAGTAGATCAGGTCGGTAGAGAGCATTTCGATTTGACTCTACAACTACAGAATTGGACGTTATTAGTCGTTATATCGATACGACTACTACACCACGCTACTGCACTCGCTGCTGCTGCTGCTGCTGATGTATTTTGTTGTTGGTAACAAGGGAGATTGAGTTGCTCGTTAAACGCGACGGCTACTATACGCTCGTCGTTCGTTCGTTCGTTCTCGTTCGGTTGATGCCGTTATAAAATGAAAAAATGTGATTAGTCTTTCGATGGAGATATCGCATGACTCGTAATGAACGATAATAATCGTTATATCGCATTGATCCCGCGGCTTAGCGGTCGCTCGCGCGTCCGACGCTGATACGATCGCGCTATTTGTGTTCCCACTCCCCAGCGATAGTTTTTACGTCGAAAATGCACCACTCGTAAAAAACTGGTCGTGTATATATATATGTATATATATATATACAGACTGTGGAAATTCACCAATATGGGAATTGCCTGTTTTTAATTAGTTTTTACATAAGGCGGATTTTTTCAAGAAAAACAAATGGGAGGCGAAGGGAAATGTTTTTTTGAAAATATAAAAAAAGATTTATGATAGGCGTTTCGAATTGGAAGGTTTTAGGAAAAAATTTATTAGAATGTTTTTTTATCATGTTAGTATTTTTCACGTTAAGCCTCGGACGGACTGCAGAAAAAATCAACGAAAAGGGAGTGAAAATTGAATTTTATTCAAATGATTGGAGAAATGAAAAAACTAAACTTTTTGCAAATCACAAGATTGAAAAATTATGATGAACATAACTTCCGCAAGTTACTAGATTGAAAATCAAGACGAGCAAAACATAAAAGGAAAAGAAATATTTTTTTGAAATTAGTTTTGATGGTTTTTGCAGAATTCCCGGAGGCGGAACTTTACTCTAAGTCATTCTTAAAAAGCCTTATGATGTCCCTGCGCATTGCCTTATCCCCGCTGACTCGTCTTCTATTCTAAAGCTCAGGTCATCCTGGAGTGGGCCTGACTCTTGAGAGCTCAAAATTACTACCATAATCTTCGAAATACTCTCAAAATAGGAACAATTTCTTGTTTCATTTACAATTAAACTACAATAAAACTTGCCTTACTCTGACATGGTAATCTCGGACTTATGACTGAATTGTACAAAAGCTAGATCATTTTTCTGGCATCCTATTTTCCTATATATCCTTGGAAGGACTTCCCGAACGTCAGGCCGATTTTGTCGGTCCCAGTTTGTCCAAGTTAGGCGAGGTTTACTATGCTATTTTCGATGTTAGATCACTATTATTATTGGTGAAAAGAACTGCAAGGTAGTCGGGTCTGCTTGAGATGCCAACTGGATTCTGAGTGACTAGGGACAGCTGTGTGCCAGTTGTTCTATTTTTGTGTTGTGTAACAAAAGGGAAGGATCATCCAGTAATCATCCACATCCTAACAATAGGGCGCTGCCAAAATACCCCTTTCCAATGAATTGGCCCTGGAATATTTGGTATGCTTTGAAAGGTTCTATCGTGGCATTATTAGTAAAGATCGTATGATGAATTTTTGACCGTTTGTTTTTCAGTACTTATTCAGCAGATTATCGAAAATGAAGACCTCCAGAACAAGACTCTGTTGATCACTGATTTTGGCTTAGCACGGGAGGTTTATAAAACGACGCACATGAGCGCGGCCGGTACGTACGCTTGGATGGCTCCCGAAGTAATCAAATCGTCAACATTCTCGAAAAGTAGCGATGTTTGGAGGTAAGCTTTTTTTATCTATTAATCATTGTTGTTTTATCTACAAACCCATTACAAGTGTCAGAGGGACAACACAGAATTTACAGATTTAATAACACGATAGAAAGAAATTAATCATGCAATATACTTGTTGAAATGAACAAACAGAAATAACGGAGTAACTAATTAGGACTATGCATGCACAATGGAGATATACATTAAAATAAAACGTTATAGAAAAATACTAATGAGAGCTATCATTCAGTAGACAAATGCAATTTCTTATTAGATTATCTTCGATAGCTACTACTACTTAATTAGTTTCTTCCAAAAAACTGCAAGACCTCTAGGCAATTGGAGCTCTGCATGTGCTGCCATCTATTGGTTCTTACTAGCAACTACAAACCACTACCTAACTGGCTTCGTCGATGAAACTGTTGCCAGGGCTTCAGAAATTTGAATGCTTTCAGTATGAAATAAAGCTACTAAGAATAATTGATTTCATATATTAGTTTAAGAACTGTTTATTAGTAGAGTTATTAATTGGTTTGAAAGAAATATCTGAACACCATTCTGGTGCCATACGTTCAAAGCTATAAACCACCAATGGTCCTTCAGTAATGGTGAAGCATAAGCTAGGCCAAGGAAAGTCATTATCCTGCCTATTCTCAATCTATCTAGTAGGCTTTCATTCTGCGGAGTGGGGCCTCATCTATGAAATAACGGTATTAACATTATTAGTGACCATAAAGTGATATCGATAATGCACATTGATGAAAATTATCAAGAAGCGATAGAAATTTATTTATGATATCAATAATTGAATTGAATTGACTGGCAATCAGTCTAGGTGAATGTGATACGTTATACCTAATTATAACGATGAACTGTTTTGTAGCTATGGTGTTGTGTTATGGGAACTGCTGACCGGTGAAACGCCGTATAAAGGCATCGATGCGCTAGCTGTGGCCTACGGAGTCGGCGTCAACAAATTAACCCTCCCTATTCCATCGACGTGTCCGGCCGCGTTTGCTCGTCTTTTAGATTGTAAGTTGAATTCGTTTTCACGATAATGAAGCCAACTGTATAACACAAAGAGTACTTAGTGTTGAGAAGTCATCTATCAGGCCAGGTACCCATTTCCTCCTGGGCGGAGAGAGGCAATGTGGACAAGTCTCTTGCCCGTGGACACTCTGTAGTAATCTACAGGTTGCAAACCACGACCTGGCCCCACAATAGGGCCTATATGATTCTGGTTTAAGAGAATATCCTTCTTGTGTCAAGCTTATGGATCATGCTATCGAGGTCGTATTTTGCCGTGTTTTTTGCTGCTAACTGTGCAGAAATGTTCACCGCTCAATTCAGTCAAAGAACCTCGGAAATATCTGAATATTTGGAAATATCTGAACACTGATTGACCCCTCACAGAAATGAGACATTTAATGATTAAACCAAAGATACAGTTCTTCAATTTTCATTTTCAAAACCAAACACCCCCCCCCCCCCAAATAAGCATAAAATCAATCGAATCAATACCTAAAAGAGTGACAATTCCCGAATTCAGGATTAAAACCAAGAAAATTGAAAATACTTGCAAATATTGTCAATTGTTAGTTATTCGTTTTTCAATGTTACACAGCGTGTTGGCATCCCGAACCCCATGAACGTCCGACATTCCGTGAAATTCTGGAAATTCTCGAAGAGATCGCTGTCTCGTCGTTCGTCGATACTCCGCAGGATTCGTTTCACACTATGCAAGAAGACTGGCGAACGGAAATACAAGAAATGTTTGATGAACTCAGGTTAAAAGAAAAGGTAAACGAGCGCGAAATGTCGAACGCCGGTGACGGCAGAGTTGCTCTTGGTCGACGGTTCGTATCTGAGCCATCAATAAGATTGAAACCCTCAACAACCAACTCACAAATGACTACCGCTACTGAGTGCATCACTTCAAAAAACTCATCTGTTCCCAAAGAAAATACTCTTCAAAATTTGAATCGTCTCTTTTTCATTTTCAATTTAGCTACTAACTCAAATTACTCTATATTGTGGTGAAAACTTCGTCAAATAGTCTGCCTTATGATAACCTCGGGGCCGGTTGAATAGTTATGGCTTAAACCTAAGACCAGTCTAAGACCAACTTATTTCTATAGCCAATCTAACAACTTACGGTAAGACCAATCTTAAGATTTAAGACCACTTTTGGACTTAAGTCAAGACTGTGTAACTGGCCCAAGGGGCCGGTTCCATAGTCATTACTTAAGTCCAAAAGTGGTCTCAAATCTTAAGACTGGTCTCAAGTTGTTAGATTGTTATGGAAATACTTAGAGTGGTCTTAAGTCTAAACCTTTACTATGGAACCGGCCCCAGGGCTTGGATGCTCAATCGTGACCTATGTCCAAATGTAGTGCTTAATCATAAGTTTGGTCTTTAGATTGGCTGTAAACAAAGCTACGCAACTGGATCCTGAACTTAGAATAGAATTAGTCAAACATATTTCCGTTACAATTTTGGGTTATTGTTTTATGGAGTTCAAACAACAATCGAGCCTGCTATCGATTTCAGGAATTACGTTCAAGAGAGGAGGAACTCACTAAGGCAGCATTACAACAAAAACTTCAGGAGGAATTCTTGAAGCGACGGGAACAAGAACTCGCCGAGCGCGAGATCGACTTACTCGAAAGGGAGCTAAATATCATGATCTTGCAGCAAATCATGAGCAAGCCAACGCCGAAAAAGCGCAAAGGGAAGTTCAGGAAAAGTCGACTAAAACTGCTGAAATCTGGTGGAAAAAGTATCAGCACTCCATCAGGTATGTAATATTGAGGATGGTTTCGGTCTCAGTTTTGTATCTCATCGGTAAATCATGACTTTAAATTTTCGTTTCAGATTTTCGTCATAATATCACTGTACAGCAAGAAACGCCACCCTATAATAAAGCCGCTGGCCTGCCGTCTAGTCCAGATACTCCCCCAGCGTCGCCAGGATACCCCAGACTCAGGGCTATAGCTTGTAAGTAAATGCTCATGAAGACGATTTGGCCCATGCCTAATTGCAGTAGAACCAGTTGCAATTTACACACAATTGACACACAATCTGACCCGTGCTAAAATTTGGCTCAGGCCTGGTTCGACATTTTCGGTCGTGCCAAACCGGCTCTGTCTGGCTCTCATGAATTCAAAAATGTTTTTGATTTAGATTGGACCAATGAGTTTTTTCTCCAAAAGTAAAATAAGAAGTATAAGTGAACACTAATACTAAGAATACCAAGAGATACTTGAACGCATAGGCCTTAGCTACTAGCCAGTTTGAGTTATCTCATTTTTCATAGTAGATACTATAGTACGAATTGTTGGTTTCAACTGTTATTTCGAAAAACGTATTTTGTTTTTATGATCTCTCTAGATCCGGTGGGTGGTGTGAAAGGTAAAACATGGGGACCAAGTACCATCCAAAAAGATCGCCATCACCGCCCGTCGTGGATGTTCGGAGAAGGCCGATGGTCGAAAAGTGCACCAAATCTCGAGAAGTCATTGCGACATCTCGGCGGACATTCCAACAGAGGTGCTCTCCAGGAGTTAGGTAGGTTTCTGAAAGTTGACCGCGAGACGAAAAAAGAATTCAATAAGTTTCTATCCACCTGCGCAATTAGATTGTCGATTTAAACGGTTAATCTTTACTGATGAATGTTGAAAATCGCGTAAAAAGAACGCAAAACAAGCAATATAAAAACACATTTTTTGTTTTACCGAATTCAGGTTCTTCTACCAGTGATCAAGGTGACCTTCATAACCCTTGATTTGTGGTAACATTTATTTTCGCTTGGCCTACTACCGCTAAGATTGAAAATCTAGAAGCTGATAAAAACAACAATATCGCCCGTTCTTTTAAAAGACGACTAGATAAAAGCTGCTTCCATCTTTTTCGATGAAAAAAAAAATTAGAAAAAGCACCCCCTTCGTTGAATCGAATCGACAAAATTTTCCTGCCTGTTTTAATTATGTTCAAGTGAGCTTGCCCTATCTTTATTGCTTAACATTTTGCGTCATAGAATTTTTCTTAGAAAATTCAAATATGATTACAGTGTCTTTAGATTATAGGGGCAATTGTTTGCCTATTGTCTGATCAGGTATAGATATGAATATAGGGGCAGGGAGCAGGGACATTCAATAGATTTCTGGGCAAGTTCTACTAATCGGCCCCTCCTCAAACTCACGCGGCTTAACCTCATTACGAAATTAAAATCATTCGATATTTTGTTACTTGTTTAAACATTACACGTACACTAATAATCATCAATCAACAGTTGCGTCGGCCGAGGAGTGGAAATCTCGCCGGTTCTCGTCGGGTAAGATTTTTTCGAAAGTTAATAACTTCACGCTTACGAACGGAAAGAAGCTGCTCTCGATTCTCTCATCGAAACGAGTCGGCGGAAAGATGACAAGTGAAAAATGCAGCGAACAGTCCGGGCTGGGTTTCATAGATGTGGAAGAAAAATAGTCTCTGGGAATATTTTGAAATTCGTCAGTTAAAACCATGGTTTCTCATTGTTACTATGGTGGTTGAGGATTTACCCCTAGGGTTAACTTAGATACTCAGTCTATGAAACCGGGTCCGGGTGCACAAGTTAAGCCTAGCTCAGGTTGACTAAGGTCGGATCAGATCGTCGGTCCGTAACCAGTCAAGTGCGTGATCGGGAACCTTTAAACGAGAGCGTACTTGCGATTGGACGGATTGATCGCAAACCGATCGAAAGCCGGATCCTAAGGATAGACCACAAGTTCTATTTCCTACGACTGATCCTAAGATCGTAGCCAATCAACATCAAGTGTTGCGTCACATGACTTACGGATTCGAGTCGTAGTCGACCTGAGTGCTCTAATGATCGTGAGACAAACGAATCGGCAATTAGCAGTTACATGGTTGTATTACTGCTGTTCTTATGACGATCTGATCGGGTCGACCTGAACTAGGCTTCCAATCTTTCCGCCGTCTTTAATATAAACATACACCCGGTAAACGGTCGGTTTTTGGCGACGCCGCGCGCTGCGTCATTCGACGCCCGTGCGCTTCTTTCGCATGCTTCTCTCTGCTCTGAACGATCGCGCGGGAATTACATCGTCCACTTTTCTGATATTCTGGCGTTTTCTAATCGTTTTTCCCTTAGCCCATATCAATCGCCGGATATTGCGGGAATTGGCCGGTGAGTGTGCGTCTGACCGAAACGATGATTGTATACATGTATATATGTATGTAAATATAGTCCTTACCTGCTCTCGGTATTGTCGTCGTGTGGTCGACTTCATAATCGATGTCATCTCATATTTTTTTTACTCAATAATTCGTGCATTATTGAAATCGTATATTGGTTTTTTTCTTGCTCCAAGTTTTAGTAGCGAATTCGTGCTCGTTTATTGAGTTTGTCAACCGGGGCACTTGAGAGAATGAATTCTCGAGTGTCCCTGATTTCAGTCAACAGTGCAGTCCTCCTATTTATATATATTTGTCAAGTTCAACGTGTCCATTTAAATATATATATCTATGTGTAGAATCTAGGTGACTATTGTCTCCTGTTGGTTGCTTGACAATTAAGTTTTTTTTAGCAAACTCTTAAGAAATCAGCCTCGTCGTTGACAGCTCAAAAAATTGAATTCCAATTCTGCCTGATTAAACCAAGTCAGTGACTAATGCGTGGTTGCTTGACAATTAAATTTTTCTTAAAGCAAACTTTAAAAATCTGCCTCGTTGATAACGCAGTTCAAAAAATTAAATTCAAATTCTATGCCAAGTCAGTTACTGCAAAAGCCTGGCTTTTATATTGCTTGAATAAATGAATAGATATAATGAACCTGCTTCTGGCATTCAGCAGTGTATAATATGTCACATTTGCTTATTGCTATCAGATGATGGTTTTAGATTATCATCGCAACCAGCATAGCTTCAATGTGAAATGATGGAAATCATTAAAGATTTTTCAAACTGGTTTGGAATAACCTAATGTACACAAAATGCTTAACCTTAAATGACGGTAATTTCATGAAAAATTCCTTATTATATTCCCGCATTAAGAGAAAACCCACGATATAAATCTGAACAACTGCTATGGTTTTTTCCATACGTTACAGGTGGAATACTTTCATGAAAGTTTTTATTAGAAAATTTTGAAATAAACTCTGATGTGATGGGTGAAAGTATTCCGACCCGAAACGTAAGAAAAAAACGATAACAGTTATTTTGAGGATTTTCACTTAATGGTATTCAACGCTAAAAATAGTCTGAACTATTTACAATATTCCTGCATACTTAGTAAACGATTTCATTTCCGAAGCTTTCGAGCCGATGAATTGTCATCCATCCCCGCGCTAGAAGGTACAAAGAGTGTAGCTATTCATTACAGATTCAGAGCATGTCTTATTACCCCCTATCTGGGGAAAAGTGTGTGGTGTTGGAAAAGTTAGTCTTCTTGTGCATGGTAGACAACCAGAACCTGCCGTATTTTGTTTCTTATTTATGAACATATTGTGATGGGTTTGTTGAATTTCAAAAAGTACCTTGTGAGCCGGTATTTCCTAAGGGTACTGGGCTACATCTGAAAACAAGCTCTTATCAGCAACAGTTTTTCTGACGGACAAGGTGTTAACGATGGCCGATTACTGAAATTAGTCATAAGCAGCGTTCACACGAGATTCTGGGCTTATGAAGTACCGTACTTGTCTGGTGTCGAATTTGCCAAAATACAGCGCTTACAGAGCCAGTAGCGTTCACATCTGATTCGGCACTTAGTTTTAGTTATGCCGATTTTAGTTATGCCGATATTGAAAGTGATTTCAAGATGGCCTTTCCACGCTATCATGCTTCCGAATGGCAGTTTGCGACTTTTGTGTTTAACTATAAATGTAGCTTATTTGAGCAAGATACGTTCGAATATTGGTCAAAGTGAGCATCTAATCATGCGACTACAACTGCGTATATCTTCATTCTTATTGGTGCCTAATCATCACCCTGGTTGAGTGTAGCGTATTACAAAAGTACTGAATCTGCGCTCACACTACAGAAAATACATGGCCAGCAGAATACCGTACTGAGATCGGGTTTTTATAGGAGATAGGCCTCTCGAATGATTTAACAGTGTGAACGCTTAGTACCGTACTGAAATCCTCGTGTGAACGCCGCTATATTCGTACCTCATATGAGTTTATCTCATTATTTTGGAGAAATCTGAACATCATTTTCATGTTTATATAGGTAAATCCTACTAGGCGTATAGTAAAAGTAAGAAAAACCTGGATAGCATATTTCGCATCTGTAGCTTTCGTCAAACCGAGATATGTGTGGGATTTACCTGTATGATCTTGAACGTTTCAACCCAATTGTTACAAAAACTATATTTGATGGCGAAAAGGAAATATTTGCGTTGAAATGTTACCGCATGATTTGGCTATTTCAAAGTTAACTCGTGAATGTTGATATGATTTTGTATATCTATTACAGATTATGAAGACGACGAGTGGCCGGAAAATCCTGGAGATGCCAAGCCTAACATTCCCAGCAGTTACAACGGAACGACCGGTACATCGAGTGAATCAGGCAGCTTAAAACGTTTCTCGGAGAGCAAACGCACGGACGGCGCGTTGTACAACGTCGCCGTTCTTCTGGCGGCGGTCGCGGCCGGATTCGACATACGCCTATCGAACACGACGGCGATACACCCGAGCTTACACGACCCTGACGACGACGAGCCATCGGGCACGCCGATGAAAAAGAAGGACTCGTTCATCGGGCAACGCCGCGACGCGTATCTCGCCGCCGTGCGGGACTCATTCATCGAGCCGGAATCGGATTATTATCAGTATTCGTCAGATACTTCAGGATATCATCCTCATCATACATATCACGGTCATCAAACGCGTTATCGGCCGAGCGTCAACTTCGACATACCGTTGCGTTTCACGACGGAGGCGTACGACGCCGTCGGTCGCAACGAACAACAATCGACCGTCAGTCCTAGTCCGTCGCCGCGGCAGTCGCTGTCGACCGACACCGACGAATCGGGCCTCGCCATGTATTCGTCGGGCCCGCCGGAGTACGCGCGCCAGGTGTCGGACAGCAGTTCGGTATTCGAAACGCCGCGGACTACGCCGAAGACGACGCCGCAGCGACAGTTCGTCAAGTTCGAAGATAGTATTAATCGCGGCGGCGGCGCGGCGGTTCCGACGCCCACTCACCGACGCACGCCATCGAATACATCTACCTCTTCAAACCCTTCGCACGATTATTACAACTACGCGACGTCGGACCCGTTTCGATTGCCGAATCCGAACTTGGAGCCACCGCCGCCGCAACGCGGTCGACGTGCCGAGCACCCGGAACGTCCAGGCACGTTGGACATACACCACATACAGCCGCGGCCGCGACCGCAGCCGGGCATACTCAAATATTCCTCACCGAGTCACGCGGCGATCGTGAAACAGTCGCCGACGCCGAAGGGCATGACGACGCCGACGACGTCGGACAGCGGCATCACGGGCGACGACGCGTCGTTCCTGTCGGCGCGGTCGCGCACGTCGCCAGGCAGCACCCCACCGCATATATCTCACTTCCGAACTTTGTTGGACATCGACGTCGAAGGACAAAGCGAAGACATCACGAAACCGTTACTTATTCAGGCGAGCCAACGCCAAAAGCGACCGTCGTCTTCGTCAGAGTTCGAAAGCGAGTATTTGTAGCCCGCGTATAAACTTACTTATTGAATAGCGAATGTGTTTACGTGTACGTATTTTATTACATGTGTGTGTTGCGCGTGTGTGCGTGCGAGTGTCCTAGATATTTTTCAGATGTGATAATTTTTCCGTTTTAACTGTTTTACATGTGCGCGCGCGCACGAAGTCTTGCCACCTCGTCGTAGTAGAAGGAGGCGGCAGTCGGGGAAACAAAAAATAATCAAAATATTCCATTTTAATCTCGATTATGAATGTCGATACACGTGTACATATACCTTTAGTGACGCAATGCCCGGATGAAAAGTGTTCTTGTACACCAAATTTTTTATTCATATCAATGCTGAATTTTCAACGTGTAGTAGTACTATGTCAGTGATGAGTCAGATAAGCGACTGATTTTTTCGAACAAAATACGACGCTAGTATATCGCCGAGATAAGTCGTTCGAGCTGATAAATTAGATATCAAAATATGTGAATACGCTTGCCGATCTAAGCGCCAGCGACTTTCGTGTAAGTAGCACATTACAGCGAAACCTCGTTGCATCGACTGTCAAAAGTCGGTTACCCATTTACGAGCAGACCAGTCGAAAAAATTGGGGCCGGTTCCATAGTCAAGACTTAAGACCAATATTCTTATTTGTGGCTAAGACTTAAGACCAATCTAAGACCAACTCAGTTCCATAGCCAGTCTAACAAGTTCAGACAAAGCTAGATATAAGACAGTGTATGGACTTTTATTTTGGTTTTCTATTTATTCTCTCAACCTACTGAGCACCACGTAAGCGAGTTCGATATTTTTTTTTCTTAATGGGGGAAAGACCAGAGAATAACCTTCGCCACCAGAAACTCTGTCGCCACCAGGATTCGAACCCATAAACCCTGGATTGACGAGATCAGTGACTAGCGGCTTAAACCACCGGACCACCACGCCTCTCCCACTGAACTTAAGTCTCGACTATAGAACTGCCCCTGGCATACCATTTGCATTTCTTCAGTGACAAATCAAATTTGGCATTGTGGAAATGTTTTGGTGAGCAAACATTTTGCTCTCTTGAAGTCAAAAAGGAATAAGATGAACTGATTTTTACTATGGTCGAACCTGAATCAGTCTATCTAAATCTGGATGTATTCAGATTCAGATACATTTCAACGAGGTTTTGCTGTCTTTATGATTACCGCGCTGCTTCGTTGTTTCGTCAGTTTTTATTCAAATCAAGAGATAAATAGAGATGAATTCCATAGATATAACTGAAAATACTTTTAAATGGTTCATCTATATTCCATCGAATTTCTGATTTGAACAATCACTCGAAAGTTTCAGAAGGCGCACGTGCTACTGGAAAAGAGGTTGTAGTAAATATTGCAGTTTACTTATTTAGGTATGGACTTAGGTTGGCAAGCACTGTAATGCCAAATACGTCGTGTTTAAGAAACATATTCCGATGGTTCGAAATGCAATAGACGAATACCAAACAGTTATCATAGATAGCCTGGTATTTCATATCTTACGGAAATACATGTGTCCATCCAAGCATTAACATGACAAATAAGTCAATACCTGTCGCGGGTATTTTTAGACGAAATGTCATAATTTTGTGTGCAAAACACATATGTACATGTATGCCGAACGGGCTGTTTGATAATGTTTGAACAACTTCAGTAATGTTTGGACTGAAAAATTGGAAGTTTCATTTTTTTTCTCCAGCAGTATGTTGTTATTGATTAACTTCTTGACCGCCGTACTGTACCATCGCAAATCTTTAGTGAACTTTAGAGATAACTGACACTATGTAACCATGGTGCATCGGTAAGTTCCTATTTTCGTGGGTAGCTGACAATCCAACGCATAAGTTTGCCAAATCATAATACTAATAGATAGGTACTCGAGAAAGGTTAAAGCAAATACGATATTCAGCGTCATCATTTTCAGGATTCTCATCATTTACGTACAATCCCATTTTCAGTCGACGCTATTAATCGACTGTAGGTTTTATACACTGTTCTCATCGCGTAATCGTTATGATAAATGTACGTCGCGCACAATTTAAATTTCCTGGATGTTCGAAGGTTTTCT
Source organism: Tubulanus polymorphus (assembly GCF_964204645.1). Taxonomy (NCBI): domain Eukaryota; kingdom Metazoa; phylum Nemertea; class Palaeonemertea; order Tubulaniformes; family Tubulanidae; genus Tubulanus; species Tubulanus polymorphus. The sequence goes on from NC_134025.1 coordinate 22,482,584, forward strand.
ATTATTGACAATAATGATAATGATAATACATCATGTAACATGTACTACGATGATTGTACAGAACCAAATGCGTACGAGCTTCATTCGCCTATTTACGAATTCAACTGCATAATCTAGGCTATTTTTGATTTAACTTGACTTCGACGACACCGCTATATTATGACTGGTTTTCCGCGATACGAGTAACAATAACTAGGATCAAACGTTCAATTAAATCAATATCGGTTTCTTCGATCGTCGACGCTTCTAGGAAAGATGGCCGTTGACTCTGTCGATCCTAGATTGCGGAAAACCAGGGAATGTAAAAGAATGGTGCTAACAAAAAATGAATATTGTTCAATTTGTGTACAAAGTAGTGCTTGTTGTTTGTACATAACTGCATGGAACGATTTAGCCATAAGTTGTACAGTGTTCGGTGTTTCAAATGTTCAATGCACGATGCGTACAAAAAGAAATCTTCTGAAAAACCATCTTATGTATGAACCGTGCGTAAATTTCTGATTTAGAAAAATTTTTTGTTTTCTTTTTCGTCTTTTCTTTACTAGTTTGACTAAATTTGTACTTCATCGTCCGCTCGAAATGAGCAAGATCATAGTTTACGATTGAACAAACCTGTGAGGGTATTTATCGCGCTCAGTCCCGTCGAAGATCGCGCGTGAATCAAGGAATCAAAACAAAAAATGAACAATGGCAGTGACGAGAGTCTTTGATTTATTTTTGTAAGAACTTGGTGTCCGTAATCACTTTTTTTTTTTTTTTACCATGCCTTCTTTATTATGTGTTTGCTTTTATAATCCATAATCGCCTTGACTCGAAGTGAATCCAGCGTTCTGGAAGATCGGTGCACATGCATGACCAACAGCTTATTGCTGCATCTATTCTAAAGCCTGACTCAGGTCGACTAAGATCCGATCAGATCGTAAGCAGTCAAAGTCTGCAATTTTTTAATCGGGAAGCTTTTTTCGACATGCGTGTACTTACGACTGCAACGGATTGATCATAAGCCGAATCGTAAGGATAGAACAAGTTCTATTTTTACAACTGATCTAAACATCATAGCCAATCAACGACGAGGTTTGGGTCACATGATTTTTAGCATTCAAAATGCAGTCAACCAACCGCAAGACTCGGCGATGATCAAGTCATAATCGGCCCGAGTGCTCTTAAGATCGTGAGACAAACGAATCGGCACTCAGCAGTTGCGTGTGTGTACTACCGCTGTTCTTGCGACGATCTGGGCGGGTCGTAGGTCAACCTGAGCTAGGCTTAGGTCTTCTTCTGTTTTATGGCGCACCGTATTATTTTTCTCTGCACTACTTCGTTTTGTTACACGCTACACATCATAAGGTATAATCAACGGTTTCAATGTGCTAAATGAATTATAGAGCCTGTATATGCTATCGTAATGAAATATGTAGTATTAAACCTGATATCGGAGGCCTAGAAATATCATTGGTGGTTTTTTAAACTGCTGTGTGAAGCTAGTCAGTGTAAGTTGTTTGTCCATGTTTTTTTTTCATTTCTGTCATTGAGAATGTCATTAATTTATTATTATTTGGTTACATTCATTGAATAACGTTTTGTGATCCTAAAAAATGCTGATGATGAGAAAAGCGAAATCTTCCTACGATATAGATCTTTCGAATTCAAGATGGCCGCCACCTATGATATGACTCGAAGACTAGTAAAAACCCACAGTTGATAAGAAAGCGTTTATTGACTGATGTGGGTTTTGACTTGTGACTTGTGACATCGTCGAACTATTTCTAGCAATTTTGTCAGTAGATTCTGCCAGAAAATCGTTGCGAAAAGACAATATTGCTAGTATGCAATTTCAAGATCTCGCAGTAGGAGGCGGCCATCTTTAATGAACGGATCGATACTCATACCGGTTTGCACTGTTTTTACTCGAAGAAGAATCACAATCAATAAATAGATGTGGATGAATCATCGATAATGTGCAGTATATAGAAAATGAAAAATTGTTGTCTAAATAAGATAAAACATGTCGGAATTTAGAATTTGTCTGCTACACACACATGCACTTCGACGCATTACCATTATATGTATATTTGAAGTTGTAATCGGGTGTAGTTTAACCGTGAGTGTCCTGGCCATTCTCGGGATAAAATGAACAATTACCTAGTGGTACGTAATAAGCTTTATTCGACTTGAGTTGTATGAAAAAATTGAATCGATAACATATCTATTATTGCCTCAATGTATTTACGATCAAAATGAAAAATAGGATGATAATGGTTAATATACAATGAGTCCAGCCCATGAAATGTTGCGAGATATTTTGAGCTGCACTTACTGTTATCATTAAAAACATGGTCATCTAAGCCATTATATACGTCGAAGTCATTGGATCTGGCTCATTTTGCTGTACTTTACATGATAAAACGTCTGTCTACAATGTTTCCTCAAACTGTAAATACATACTATATGAAATATTGATTATGTGATACAGTGTATTGATTTTTTCAATCCTCTGGCGAACTTATGTTCAAAGAAAACACTTTTTAACCAGATTGTTCACATATTGTTCCTTTGATGATTTTCTTGCCAGTCGATATAAGCTATGTTCACAAGTCATGTTCGCAGACTCTGTCTAGATATATATAGCTTTAAAACATTGTTGGTATTCGTATAGATTTTTTTCAACCATGGACTGATCTGAAACTCACCTGAAATCCAAGGAGGCCCCTTTCGATTGTGCTCCTCCGGAAGAGGGGCGGGAGATAGAGCATAGCGTATGAATCGAAATTATTGCAGTTTTATGAAAACTTGCCATTGTCTTCCAGCAGAAGACAGTTCTGCCATCACAGAGATGGCAGAAACTTCCAAACGCAGGGACAACAATCGAAAGAGAAAGTAGATAGTTCCGCTTCTGACAGAGCACAATCGAATGGGGCCTTTATTATCTTTTGAAGAGTCCACCATAGGCCATGACAGAGTCGATACATTCAGATATATAGAAGTGCAAAGGTTTTCATCATAGCAAATTGTTTTTTACATTTCGATCGAATCAAAAAAAAATGTTCGATATAAATGAATATTGAATCATATCGAACTATTCAGTGTTTTAGTATAAATGAATTATTATTGTGACTCGCAGAATTCATAATAAGATTAATAACGGTTTGTAAAAAATTATAAAACCTAAATTATCCGTAAATTATTCTAATCCTCATTCTTATTATTTATTGAATATTGAATAATGATAATTAAAAAAAACTTGTGTGTAGATTTTTCTATTTAGTATTTAATTTAATTGAAGGTATTTTATTCATTCGGTCATTCTTTGTTGCGTAATGTGCGCGTAGATCCCTGGATAAACGATGGAGATTGATAACTGTTAATAAGTCACTTGAAAATTGTTCTCGAACTATGTTTAGGGGTATGCATCTTTTCACATATCTTTGAATGAGTCAGTCTCTTGAACGGGATGTCGCAAAATGTCTTTCTCTTGATTGCGGTGGACAATTTTGAAGTTCCAAGAACAAAAACCATTTTCAAAATGTCTTGTAAATTGATGTTATTTTGATCAATTAGGTTATATAGAATGTCGTTGACAAAAATCTGGCAAATTTTGCCGCAAATACATATGATGATTAGCTCCATTTTGATATTGGTACCAGTACTCAAAATTGTATGGAGAAAATTCGATGTAGACGAGGAATTTTGGAGACATCCTGTTCAAGATGTAAATTGATAGGAAAACAAGAATTTTTAGCTAGTTCACGTATTGATTGATGCAGTTGATGGAAGATTTTTAGTGCTTAAACAATGTTTAGTTGAATTATATACAAGTATAGGCATTATGGATCCCATATGTCTAGGGTTAAAAAAGAGTGGCATTTCATCATTTATATACGCTTCATTATATTCAGGTATACTACTTAATAATGATTAATTCTCTACTGTGGAACCGGGTCCAGGTGACCCAACGAGAAGTTTGAATAAACATACGACCATGTTTTAGTTTCAATATAGTTCAGTATTTTATGGAAAGTTTTTAATGGTTTTCTGGTTAATGCTGCTGCGTGGTTTCAACTCAGGTTTGATAAGGGAAGATCGAATAAAGCCCACGATCTTTCACAATGGACACCTTCCTTCGCACTGAAGTTTAATCATTATGTGATTATATACAATCATTTTATATGATTCAAAGTGCGAATATGATTAAATTGAAAATTCTGATGTGGATTATATCGATATCGTAGAAGAAATTTTATCACAAAAAAACTCTTTAAGAAGTATCAAGAAGCACTATAATGTGCTGCCGCGAGGCTCATCGTTAGCGGATTTTTCCTCCCCTAACTTGAAAGGGCCCTGGCAATCAACGTGCTGTGACACTGTACCGTAAGGTGCTGCCGCTGTGCACATCATTAGCGGATTTTTCAAACACTAATTTGATTTGACTCTGGCAATCGATGTGCCGCCTAGCTACACTCGTCGCTTTACCATAAAAAAAGAACAGAACTGACATGAAATTTGAGTTCTATGACTTACTCGCCATAAGCAGTATTTTCTCACAATAACATAAAACCGCAAAATATATCTCTCAAATTTGATATCGTGAACGAAATGCTGTAAATATTTGGAGAATGCTCTATTCTAGGAGATTTTCATGAATTGTTGTTGATTTCAGATAAAGGTTAACCCGCAATCATCAAAGGTTTTCACAATACATGAAATTAGGGGATATCCGAAAAAGATCGAATTAAGTTTAGTTGTTTCCTGGATACAGGAGGCCTACTCCAAACATTCTGCGTACGTTCACTTCGATAAACAACGGATAACGCCCTCGCTATGCTTAAACTGGTACATTTCATTGAAATTCTACAAAAGAGAATCTTGATTTGTTAAAGAAGACTAACAAATCAAGATTCTCATAGCCCCAAATCCCGCAACCCTTTGTGTTTCAGCGGATTTTAAGTAGCTTTATCATAATTACAACAAAAAGAAATATTTGAGAGAGACGGTACATATATCAATACCATATGAGTGTCTTTGGAGCGTGAATTTGTTTACAATTGTTTACAATTAAATAGGAATTTTCTTCATCTTCAATTAGATTACATAAAATGCGGTCTTCTTGTTTTACAGGGCGGTGACGGCCTTTTTCGAATGATAAATAAGTAGATTATTCGAGAACTTTTTCTTAAACTAGCTAGAGCAGATCTCATGCTCATGCCAACTTGAGTCCGACTCGCATTGCAAGGCCGCGACCTACCGCCCAAGTGCTTGATAAAGATATATTGGCCTAAGCTGATCATTAGCAAGCTTTGTCTGGTACTGGCCGTCGACAACAGTCCTATCAGTAATGCGGCCATTGTTATATCGCTATTAATCAACACGAATATATATGAACTTGCAAAACAAGTCTGCATTCATCCAGTCATTCCATCACGTAACTAGCTAATAGTTTAGGGGCTCTAGACCCCAGTTTGTGATGGGGTAGCGTGATAAAGGTTATGCGAGATTATTTGAGAGGGCGAGGTGATCAGTGATCGATAGGGAGAACCTACATGGGATTTTGGCTGTGGGAAAAAAGTAGAACTACACTGGAGATTTGTCGTCTTTGTGGATGATCCATCCAACACTGCAGGATATAAAAGGCGCTTCCGGATATAAAAGATTATTTGCCGATAGATTGAAAACCAAAGTCGAACGTGTCTTGAATTAAAATACCATATAATCAAATGATTTGATCAAGCAATTCACGTGATTCTGATTCGAGTCTAGTTTGAATTTAAAGCCTAAAATCAGTCTTCTTCCTGGAGGCTCGACGAAAACAAGTACTCATAGAACAAGAAAACTGTTTGACGCCTTGAAAAATACCACGTAGGCTATATTTCTTAATATTGTCAACTAAATAATATAATACAAATTATGTTATATATTGATGACGTGCACTTCCTCTCAAAAGTAATCATTAAAATCTATCAAAAATAGAATAAGACGTATGAATTGTAATTGATTACAAAATATACACCATATTTCACAATTGAATTTGTCATTTTGAAACGCCAATGTTGATGACTCACAGAAAACCCACAAATTAATACGCATACTATATATGTTGTATATGAACATTATTGCAACGGTTTTTACGGCGTCAAAAAAGCTGCAGTACCTCGCTAGCTATCTTGGAGCAGTTACACAATATATAAGCATCGGTGAGTAATTTGTTTCTGCAATACAATAACAGATTGCAGCGTTAACGACACCGATGAGACTGATTGTTCATTTGCATAAACGAGTTCTCGGCGAGCGTACGGTCGAATAAGCACTGATTTACCGGAATGTCGAAATGTATCACTGCGTCGTATGCCTCTCCAGGTATCAAGTCACACTAAAACAAGAGCGCGTTGACGAATTCATTTTCTTAAAGAGTAGACGATGAAAATTGATTCGGCGATGTCGAAATAACCATGCATCCATAAAAAACGATTCATTTCAAATCAGTCTGAGTGTGAGGCAGAATAAAGATTTTCGACTGGATGTTCGTAAAACCTACCAGGAATTAGAAATTACAGCGGTCACAATTTTTGCAGTTTTTCCAAGTATTCCGGTGGAGGAAAATACATACATCAGGAAATGTATGAGATAATTGATGAAATTTAGTCAGAAGACTGTCTGGACGTTAAGTATATCCTACAATTAGTTTTATGTGCAATTCTCGTCTTGGAATTTCAAAAAATTGGAAATCCCCCATAAATCTATCCCGATCGATATCATGATATAAATGCTCAACTGACGATATCTGAGAAAATTAGAACGTCTGAAAGCAAAAAGAGACAATCTCCACGCCCGAAATAAGACGCATTCTGAGAAAATGAGAAGATTTACTTGTTTAACTCTGGCTGAGCTTTACGGCTGAGATGGGTGCTGAATCATTTAAACTACCCAGCTTCGTCAGACATGAACAAGATAAGAAAGCAATTAATAGTGATTTATTTGAACGGATCTCGCTCAAAAACGAGTTTCTCCGCTGAACGAGGATTATTTTTGGTACTGACTACGGATACTAAGTGCTGTACCTATTCACCGAAACTTCCCCATGTCTTGAATCTGAAACATTGAGGGCTATAGAGACATATAGGGAAACTCCTGAATGGGCCTGGCCCATAGATTTCGACAATGTATTTACTACAGTTTAGTTCTTTCGACGGTTTCTGCACTTCCACAAATACGTTTTCAAACTTTGATTGATAACCAACAATTATGGAATTGGTAGGGGGAGTCCAAGGTGGTAAATTTGAAGGTCTAGAAAATTTCTAACACAAAAAATCCTTAAAGGCTGGCTTATGCCGACAAGCGACGCGACGCCTACCGACTCCTACCGATGCAACTGAGAGCAACCGCGATCGCAGCCCAGCTTATGTCGACTGCGCTCCGATTCGCAGCAACTGAGGCCGACTAGCGGGATATGAGATCCTCCCAGTTGCTTCCCTGCTTATGTCGGTGGCGATTACTAGCAACTGCAACGGCTTAAATGGTCACGTGATAAGCATTTTGAGAATAAATTTGAATTATTAGGAAATATATTTCTATTAGAAAAGCTATTTCTTTAAGACTTTGATCTTTCTGATTCTGTTTTGAATACGAAGTGCTAGCGACATCTATAAAGATGGCCGCTCACACCATAATTCTACCAATTTCGTTTCTAGATCTTCGGTCCAGTCCTCTGCCGTGCTGAAGGTTTGGTTTACGTTTTGAACTACTTGAATTTGAAAGTTTATGACTAATTACGAATGACGCTGACTAGCGGTGATAATTTGTACTATGTATATGCGGTCTCTCATTGGCTGGAACCCCTGCGCTCAGTTCCGTCGCGTCGCAGATGAGCATATGTCGGCTGCGATCGTAAGCAACTGCCCGCCTACCGTATGCCGGAGTAGAACATGGGCAACTAGCCGGATACGGCTTGCGACGAGTCGGTAGGCGTCGGTAGGCGTCGCGTTGCCGTCGCAAGCCGGCTGATGTCGAACCGATTGAGGAGCAACTGGCGGCCTCTCGTAGGCCGCTAGTTGCCGCTAATCGGCGATAAACCCAGTTGTGTCGGTAGGCGTCGCGTTGCTTGTCGACATAAGCCAGCCTTAAGTGACCTCTTTCAATTAAGGTGATTATAAAACAAAAAGAAGTGGTATCTTCTCGTGCAAAATGATGAAAATACAATGGCATCGTCTCCCTCGATTAAAAAGGCTTCAATTAAAATTTAATTAAGAAGGTACGGAGGCATCCTGGGGACATTAAAAAAACTTTTTCGAGGTTAATTCTGAGTTAGTAACTCGGAATAAACTAGTTTTAACAGTTAAATGTGATTTTTGGAGATTTATTCCGAGTTTGTAACTCGGAATAAACTAGTTTTCACAGTTAAATGTGATTTTTGGAGATTTATTCGGAGTTTGTAACTCGGAATAAACTAGTTTTCTCAGTTAAATGCGATTTTTGGAAAATAGTTTATTCCGAGTTACTAACTCGGAAACAACCTCGAAAATTTTTTTTTATAGATATATCCTCAGGACGCTTCCGTAAGAAGGTCATTAAAAGATTTTAATATTCATTCACAATAAAAAATCAGATGTGCAATCATTAGATGTTCAAAACATATGATGTGCTGTTCAGTATTCCTCGGCGTAAATTACCAATGTTTGGTGCTTCTACTTTTTCTCAGGATCATTGTTTACAACATTGTATTTCATAAAGTCTCAACTGAATCCACCTCGCGGCAAGGCGTACAAATAGGCCCTAAAATTGATAGTGGACCCCCTCCGTTTGTTGATCCCTAGATCCGCCTAAATGTGTATATACGAATAATTCTAAAGAAGTGACAGTCTATAAACATTTGTTCACATAATTTCTCATTTCTACGATCATAATTGCTATGGACAAGTAACAGAATATTTCACATCTTTATCAGTGACATTCTGTTCAATTCGATTAACACTTGGCACAATTCATACGTTTTCTTTTGACACGCTCCTCTGGGTCATGCAAATTATACCAAACATGAATATTTCAAATTAAAAATCATTCGTTTTTATACATGGTACAACGATCTCTATTTATATATGCATTAGATGATAAATAACGCGCGAATAAATCAATATCTATATATCGATACATTACTGATCACATCTTTTTCAGACAAGCCGTTAAATATTTATACCTACAACACAACAAAAAGAAAACATAAATTATTGTTAACTCCATCATAGTATCAGAATCTTTTATAATACACATTACATGCATTTCCAATAAATGAAAAGCGTTAATCAGATGGTATCAGATTCACATTTTCAATGTTGCTTCGGCCAATGTGTGGGAAATTTGGCACCGCAAAAAAACTGAACGCGCTGAAAATTCTTCAGTGATCAACTTGACACTAATTTGACAGGCTAACCTTCCAATTAGCCCAGGTTTTCGTGTTACCAATTACCAGAAACTAATCTAGTTCCTGCCACAACGCATCAACTCAAGCTAAAACTAATACTATCCAATCGCTGTCAATTCTGTGGAAATATTTTTTACAGGTATCACACGTTCTGACCATCAATATCGCCTGTGAAGTTTTCTTTCTTTGGTCTTCGTTAAACTACTTCCGTATACGTTAAACTTGACCGGAGTCGAATTTGTTCATTTTCGATAAGCTAAATCTGATGGAGCCACATCTAACAAAACTTTCTTCTCGAACTGGGAAACTAGGAGGGGGGGGGGGGTTGGTGGGATATACATGTACATGGCCCGGGTTGGAAGAGGTGATAGCAGATTTGGAAAAGAAACACTATATATCAAGTTAAGAACTTACCGCCCCACCCCTCCCCGCTTCGTGTTTCCAAGCCAGAAGAAACAGAAAATTCTAAGCGATTTAGAAGTGCTAATCAGGGAGGATTTGATCAGGGGTCTGTAGTTAATGCGCTTGTTCGATCAGGGGGTATGTCAGACACATGTACTACATAGCTTCTCGCAGTGATTCATCCAAATCCCGCTTTGCATATAGTATAGTCTGTTTAATCTTCAGATTAAGAGTAAGATTTATCTGTCCGCAGGATGTAAACACACAAAGCGTTCAGCCATTTCTATTCTATTTCTATTAACGTCTAGATATGCAGTGCCTTGCAGTCGTAGGCTTATAACAAGGTTATTATAGGAGGTTCACGTAGTACGTAACAGATCCAGATTTATTAATGCTACATGACACATGCTACAATTCATATCACAATAAACGATACAAGGATGAAACGTGGATGACAATAGAATCTCCAGCCCGCTCAATCCGCGTCGAGACATCTCTTTGTTTCAGCGGCGAATCATGCATGACACACAGATTCATTGAAATCGAGATGATTGAGGTTAGAACCTATATGAAAATCCGAATTTACAATTTACTCAGTTTCGATATTATCAATATAACCGGGATTTCTCCCGTTACGCCGAAATCACGGAGAATGCATGGATACTTCAGAGAATGAGGTTATACTAGGCAAATGTCAAACATGAAACATTCGCCAATTTCCTACGCATACAATTTTCCCTACACGATCAGAAAATTACGATATTTCATTGATTGATTGATGGAACTGTGCCACCTTGTTATATTCAGCAAAAATTTTCGTATACTTAATTGGCCGCTATATAATTACGTACGTCAAATGGTATACATAGATGTAAATAATCAGTATATGGACTTGTAATTGTTCGGTAATATGCTGCACATTCAGACAACAGATAAATCAACCAGTAGAAATATATGGCTGTCCATCTGTCATCAAGTATGAAGTAACGGGTAAATAAGATTTCAAAGCATCATCAGAAATCATAGATTGTCACCAATAACGATGCGTTCCAGTGAGCCCGGTTGCGAAAACATGACAAATTGTTTATCTTAACTTCAAATCGGAAATAATCGTAAACTGTGAATAAAGAATAGAAAGGGCGCGCACTTATGATGTCAGGTAAAAATGCCATTGGTAAATAAAACCCAAATGGTCTTGAAAACTGGCTAAAATTCAAAGTCAATTCCTGATATATCATGAACATCACTGATTCTTAAGTAAGATTTAACTCACAAAATGTGCAATTTGGACAAAATTTCGAAAATATGAAGACATAGGGGTGACCTTTCAAAAGGTTTAAACGGAAAAAGGCCTTCGAAAGCGGAACTCCATAATGTTGTGTCTATGCCCCTGATGGTATCGCATGCGTATAGGAATGCGGCGTTAATTTCACAGCTTATAGAGTGGAATTACGTGTACATTTGCTATTGAATTTTTTTTACATCCTCCTCCCTCGACTGTGAATCCAGCTTAAGATCCCATCCATCATCTCTGTCTAGCGAGCTTTAACTGTGTAGTTCTGCGTATCTCTCCTATACAGCACCATCTTCTGCTGAAGCATGGCAATGAAATTTCTTAAGCTGGAAGAATGTAATAGTGTGTGTATGAAAATGGTATGATATGAGAATGGAGTTTTATTCGACAAAATCATAACTAACAATCAAACTTAAAACAGAAAATTCATAAGTTTCATCTATAGCCAAAGTATTATTGGGACAACCTGTCATGAACTCAGCAACATGGTAGATTTCAGCGAAATTCCCAATTCTCCCTATACATCATTAGTTTAAAAATCAAACATATCCCCAAATGAATCCGTACATTGAATAACATAGTCAAACACTCGTTTATACGCAGCAGTCTCCTCTCTCCATGGGACACTTATCGCCCAGCGGAATTTTAATCCATCATGTCTCGTCTGCTCGGAGCTCTTTTCAGTCTGCGGAATCAGCATGTGCACAGATGTCCCCTACGATTCTGGATTCGTATTAATGGCAAATCGCATCCATCACTGAAGGCTAACCTGCCAAAATGAATTCATCATATTCACCGCATGCAATCTATTGGAAAATAATAGCTGGTACGCCACTAATTTCGCCTTTTCAGTGACGTGCTGGAGGAGGCCAGCAATCGTTACATAGAAGCTATACTATCTGGACCGCTGTCTGAGCAATAAACCCACACCATCTGTACCCAGTGGTCAGTCAATCTGTCGCTGAACCCATGAGTTCTGTCAACATCGCCGTTAAACACTTAACTATCTATCTGAAATTGATTTAGCAGTGAGGACAACCGACCCAGACCCCATAAATCAAACATTGCTCGCAGTATATTCCCCTAATAAAACCCGAAGTCTGAATAACAGTATCACATGGTGTGATATAATAACTGTGCTATGCAGCCCATCACATTCCCAGATAGCTGAATATAATCATAAAGGAATTAAATCCTTTTATGTCTACGTTGATTTCGTATTGTCAATTTCTCCATGCATATAGAATCGAACAATTTATTTCAAAAGCGACAGAAGGGAATTATTATACTTCTTGCAACACAAGGTGATAATTTGGATGTTGCAAATTTTGAATCAACCGTGCAATTTAACTGACGATACAGCCGCCATTGATATTAATCAACTAATAACACACATCACAGCGCAAAGTTGCAGATCAACATTGTGCGAAGACAAAAACTAAACGTTTAATGACAACAGCGACACGCGGCAGGATATAATGGTCACCAGTGGTCATCCTGATTACTTCATGCATCTGCATAAATTATAAACGAAGATGCAGCTGGCCACAAATTTGATGAAAGGACTTTTTTAAGATGGCTTTCATTAGCCCCTGAAAGTGGCGTATTTTTTAGGTCTATGAGAGATACTAGCCAATTAGTGCAAACGTGTAGGAGCCTCATTTGAGTGGATGATGTACAGATTAGGTGGATATCTCGGTGTGCGAGTCTTGTTTTTCGGAATTGTGGATAATCCAGACATGCAGATGAGACACGATTACAACATTTATAATCATTTCCAGCCCAGTAGGAAACCGACCACAGCTATTTCGCTATCTTTCTCTTACTCTCTATTTCTCTCTACTATTTCGCAGCGTATCTAGAATGTAGTATGGAAATTTTTCTGATCTGAAACTTATACCGACGACTGATATAGAGAAGCGGATAGTAATAATTTGCTCTTAATTCTAAAACAATGGAAGCAACTGAATAAATACAGTTTGCAATACCGAACCAAAAGTGAATTACGGTAACTAAAAATAACAGGTTACCGAATACATTTGAGCTATACATACTTATACTTTTGCATGAAACCGGATCGACAGTTACAACATCGTCATATAAACTAATATGTCCATAGTTTCATGTTAAAAATCACTACGAAGATCAAAGGTTTAGGAATAAAGACTATCATACCTTGTCATTTGCAAGCGGTGATCAAAGGGAATTTTGCCGATATTTCTCATTGTGCCTATGGGTGTTGTCGCTTTTGCTGCGGTGGCAAATGCAGAGTCGAAACGTGATTCACGATGACAAATGCAGATGAAAAATCGTATTATATACCGGATAATTAATGACAATGATTATCAATTCCGAATCTTTGCTGCAAGAGACTGACTCGAGGGTAGCGAACGAACCCCTAACATTTTCGGTCAGATTAAGTCAGATTAAAAAGATTCGAGTTAAGATAGTTTGAAATTTTGATGCAATTTTCATGTTTTATTTTGGAAAATGAAAAGTAATCCTTTCTCAAATGATTTATTCGGGTACTAAAATCATATTTAAGATCCGTCCTTTTTCCAATTGGAAAGTGCCGATTTTCACGTAAAATGAGCCCGTTCTCTCGAATAAAAGTTCGGCACGGGCCTGCTGTTAGTAGATCATCAGATAAGAACAGATATGATTTCGAATTCAAATTTGTTCCTTACATTTATTTACAAATTATCATAAATATATTAGTATTATTATTTTATTTCTTATTTTTTATTTCTTATGCATGTACCTATTAATCTATAAAATTATATCTAAAGAAATTATATTAATAATCTTGTACATATAATGAATAAATAAATCATTCATTCATTCATTCATTATAAGATGCGATGAGACGCATTTTTGTCATTTCCACTGGTGGTAAGTGTAATTTCCTAAAATAAGACTCATCAAATAGACTCAGAGTTATTTCAGATTATTCCAGTTTATCAGTATATAAATATGCATGCATAGTTCGGATATTTCATGTTTGTTTTATTTGCCTGAGCATAAAAAACGGCATGGTTATTAACTGCTTATTCAACTTATTAGGCGTAGTCGGAAATTGTGATGGTTATTCATCAATTCGTCTATGCATCAATATCAACTGATGGTCGATGAGATCGATGATATCTATGCGTATATTTATTGAATGCTCATAATCAGGCACAATTGTATGAATTGCAGGTAAATTACAAAAAAACGTCCGTTGAAGAACTCACTAGTCAAGTTCAAGTTCAAATTTTATTTTGTAGTTGGATCATAACAAACATGCGAAATTAACATGAAATGACGTATCATACAAGGGCGGCTTCCTTTAGATTAGGTTGAAAATTAAGTTTAAAAAATAACCAGTCTCTTGGTCTTTGTGCACATAGGTTTCTTAAATTCAAAGGTATTAGACGACTCCAATCAAACGAGGAACCCACTTCTTTGGCCGGTTGATCATTTTGGGTAAAAACTTCATTCTATATTTATAATCAACATCTATATTGATAGATACTGAAATTTCATCAGTACGCACAACAGCCATCGCAACGTGCCAATGATTCAGCTTAATTAATCTATGCAGGTGAGAAGACATCGTACGGTGAGTCAGTCCGCAGTTTTTAGGTCTTTTTGATGATAGTTCAGCAGAGAATGATTCAATTCATCCCTGAAGCTCGGTTGATTCTATGACGGATCCATCAGCGTTTTATCGCACACATCCAAATAACGCTATTTGTTCGGAGTTCATTCTACTACGGTTTACCATAGACGTATAATCTAGTTTATACCTAATATCTAATCTCCATTTTAGAGTTCATGGTTATGTTTGACTCCAAGGGTATATACACAGGTTCCGGTCTTCCAAACGGGAACTGGGTTTTAAGGTGGAAGTAGGAAGACTTACATATACAAAGTGCAAGCAATTACTTGAATATATATACGACAAAACTTTATTAAATTCTGGATAATAATCAATTACATCTAGGGTGTCCAATCCAAGTTTATTCTACAGCTTTTACTTATTCTGGATGATTATGCGATTGATATATATTCACTTCATTAAAGCATAAAATGGAACCTACTCGCTTCCAATGGCGTTATATACACATGAAATGCGGTGACCAATGGATGTCTATACGAGGATTTATTGCCTCACATTTTTCATCGCAACTCGCGCGTTGATGAGGTTTCCGTCTTGGGCATTACCGTTTCGTTGACATACGATAGCAATTGAATTTGATGCGGTAACCATAGCACCAAACGCTAATATTATTGTCCGAACAAAGAAAATAATGCATTGGCGTAATTAATGATAAATATTTACCTAAGAGTACAGACATGCTACCCGGGAGACAGTTAATATGCCATTTGTTCGCTGCATTTTGATCTTTATTGCTAAGACTGAGGCATGAATTTATAGAAAAGAATATGTTCCCAGATTTTGTTTCTGTTTTCTGACGCCGATTGAATTATGTTTATAAACATTGAAACCTATAAAAGGGGTGCTGTGCGAGTCGATGTGCACCACGTCATCAATATTGGCGTTTAAACATAACAAAATTACAATTGAGAATTTTGGCGTTTATTTTGTAATTAAATGTATTTCAAAACTCTTATTTTGATACATCTTAATATGTAATTATTTTAGAGAGCATGTGCACTACGTCATCAATATATGAGGGCTAGACGGTTTGCTGGTCAATTCAATTCAATGTATTCGAATCCAAAATAACTTCATTGTTCCTTTAAATCATATGATTCATATTATGATATTATTAATTGTCGACAATATTACCCAATACATTTGTTATATTTTCAAGGCCTCAATAAACATCCAAATTAGTTTTCTTGTAAGTAGCTACCCTCAGCTTCGGACATGTATCGAAAAGGATTGTAAATACCTCCTGGGTAAAAATCCCCTTATTCCCAAATATTCAAAGTAGGAAAAAATCCTAACTTGGTGATTTTCAAGAACATTTCAAAGCAAAATGTTTCTCCAATTTTATTCATTTGCAATGAGACTGAAATATGTTTGCACTGTGCAATGAAATCTTTCGTTGCGATTAATTCTTAAGCAAACTGTTGAAATAAAATAAATTGTTCATTGGCACCATCAAACCACTGCCAGCATTAAGTTTTCCGATGAATCAATCTGTACATAGAACACAACGATAGATAACACGTAGAAGAAGAATCTCACGAAGAATCACTAAAAAGAAGGTTCAAATATGATGTGAAATCAGCTCTGAAGAACAGATGTTGATTTTAGATGGATAATGTAAATAAATCCTATCCAGGCTGTTCTATTATGTTTCGAGAGAGGAATCTGAAAACACACATGAAATTTCGAGACTGAATTATGACGGTCGAAAATCTTGAAATCATCTGCCTGTCAAATGAATGCTCTTATGCTAATCCATTAGCATCGTTTTTGTGAAATTCGGGGGCCACTTGGTGCATATCTCATGTTCCCCCGAAGTCACCCGTACACTTGTGCAGTTCACACTTACGTTTGCCTATAGCGAAGGGCTATGTATGTATATTTACTATTCGATTGATTCATGAAATATAAATTCAGAGGAATCCAATATGAAAACACGATGAGAGCCTATTCATTCAGTCACGTAAGAGGGAAAGACCTTTGTTCCGTGGTCGTCTGTGAAGTCTCGGTAGTGTATAATCGATGTATACTCGTGGTACTCGATTAATAAGTAAAATTTGTCCATAACATAATCGAAATATAAGCAAACAACCGCGAACGCATTAGCTGAAACTGTTATTGTTATTCATATATTATGACTGAATTGATGAAACGAATTATATTAAGTGTGAACGATATGTTTAAGAGCTTGATGGAAACCGTGCTAGTACATAATCGAAGACCAAATTTCTATCAAATTGCATTTCAATTTTCGCAAAAAAAAAGGTCCACGGTTTTATGCGATGACATACATATATACTGTATTCATTTTTTTTTCAAATAGCACGCGCTACTCGTGTTTGAAAAGGGCGACGAAATAAATGTGGTATGATTTAGGAAAAAGATGGACGAATATCCATTCCACTATTCGAGATAAGACTATTAAAAACAAATATGATACTGCAAGAAACACGAAAAAGATCGAATCCTTATAGGTACCAGACGTCGGAGGTGTAGTGATATAGGTTGCTGATAGATTTCCAGGTGTAGTGGATGATGCTGTAAATGAGTCAGCAAAGTAGTCCAATGCAGATGCACATTGAATCATTCAAGTATAGCTTTTAATCAGTTTCAGTTCGTTGTAATAGGTCAAAATTTGGAACATCATAGGAATGTAGCAACCTAGAAAACATTTTTAAATTTTCTGGTTTCATATCGTTTTTTTCTTTAAATCTAGCCAAGCTTTAACTTAAACTGAATTCAGACTGGAATTAACTCCGTGGGTTAAATGAATGGACTATATATAACGAATACTCAGTCCATGGTAAAACTGGCGAGAATCTTAAAATGGAAGAAAATTCTATTCATCCACGATAATCCGGGACGATAATAGTATTACATCAGACGAATTGCATTGATGAAGCCAAAAGGGACCAGTAGTATTAATAGCTGTTGTTGATGGGGTTCTGGTGGTTTGTTTGGTAATTGTGGCGGCAAGAGTGTAAATAGCAATGTATAAACACCTTGACAATGTTTTCCACCTTTCTTCTTTTCTATTTTGAAATATCTTAAGATGATGTCGGATGAAAAATGAAACGCAAACATAATGTATAGATATATACGACCGACCATATTTTTCCTGTCCTCTTCAAACCTGATAGGCAAATTTGTCATCAGCAAATCCATTACCTCGTTGAGATCAATTTTGACGGCTGCCAACCTCCAGATTGGAATTTGTTCGGTATAATTTTGATTGAAGTATGATGAAAGATGATGTTAAATCGATCAGGAAATCAAAAACACTTAGTATGGTAACTCCTGAAATATTTGCAGACTTGCAGGAAATCAGTTGAATTGCTTTCCCTAACTTACCACGAATTCATGGCCGTGATAATAAGACGAAGGCGAATGCGCCTCAATTGTGCTTCCCTAAATCAAATCGCCAAGTTAGAATGAGCGTAGAAGTGGGTTAGGGCACTTTATGTCAACCAAATTCGATCAAATTCAGGCTGATTGAACCATGAAATTTGCATCAGCCTCGGGCAAAGATGTTACAATGAAACAACGGTTTACCGGTTGAAACTATTTCACGCATCTGAACTGTGCTCTTGTAAAAAGCCACGCATTTTTATATAGAGCAAGGATAAGCTTTTGTGAGCGGTTCTCTCTCTCCAGCAGAAAACATTCGATAGCATTCGGAATATACAAACTAGTCAGAGGGAGGGAGGGAGGGAGGGAGGGAGGGGGGGGAGGGGGGAGAGGGGGAGGGAGGGAGGGGGGAGAGGGGGAGAGGGGAGAGGGGGAGAGGGGAGAGGGGAGAGGGGGAGAGGGGGAGAGGGGGAGAGGGGGAGAGGGGGAGAGGGGAGAGGGGAGAGGGGGAGAGGGGAGAGGGGGAGAGGGGAGAGGGGGAGAGGGGGAGAGGGGGAGAGGGGGAGAGGGGGAGAGGGGAGAGGGGGAGAGGGGAGAGGGGGAGAGGGGGAGAGGGGGAGAGGGGAGAGGGGGAGAGGGGGAGAGGGGGAGAGGGGGAGAGGGGGAGAGGGGGAGAGGGGGAGAGGGGGAGAGGGGGAGAGGGGGAGAGGGGGAGAGGGGGAGAGGGGGAGAGGGGGAGAGGGGGAGAGGGGGAGAGGGGAGAGGGAGAGAGGGAGAGAGGGAGAGAGGGAGAGAGGGAGAGAGGGAGAGAGGGAGAGAGGGAGAGAGGGAGAGAGGGAGAGAGGGAGAGAGGGAGAGAGGGAGAGAGGGAGAGAGGGAGAGAGGGAGAGAGGGAGAGAGGGAGAGAGGGAGAGAGGGAGAGAGGGAGAGAGGGAGAGAGGGAGAGAGGGAGAGAGGGAGAGAGGGAGAGAGGGAGAGAGGGAGAGAGGGAGAGAGGGAGAGAGGGAGAGAGGGAGAGAGGAGAGAGGGAGAGAGGGAGAGAGGAGAGAGGAGAGAGAGAGAGAGAGAGAGAGAGAGAGAGAGAGAGAGAGAGAGAGAGAGAGAGAGAGAGAGAGAGAGAGAGAGAGAGAGAGAGAGAGAGAGAGAGAGAGAGAGAGAGTGAGAGAGAGAGAGAGAGAGAGAGAGAGAGCTGGGGGAAGAAATCAATGATGTGAATGAATGACTTACCTGCTAATCTCAGTATATGTACAGATAAAGCTTATCTGATTTCATTCCTCTATAAACAATCATCCCAATGTACATGGCTGCCTGGGTGATTCGGAGGTTTTCTGAAGTATATTAACAGGTAATTTCCATCGTAGGCTCACCGGCTACTCAACTTCATTTACATGATTTACACTGCGCTCGTGTATTCACGGGGCGAAAGAATTTTCGATACAACTTTTACCAGATTGTTTTCGAAAAATCGGCACAGGAATCGAGATAACCGCCCAGAAACCCTTAAACACCCATGATGATTCCGTAAAACTCGTTTTATTCGGATTTTCACTTATTTCGGACTAAAATTCCAATCCCTCTAGGATATTTCTATTCAATTGAGAGCACATAATTCGGATTTCGTTTAATTTGGACAAAATTTTCCAGTCCCAGGTGATCCGAATTAAGTGAGTTTTGCTGGAATGCATTTTAAGCATACACATTTAATCCTGTGTGTTTTTAGTTAATGTGTAAGTATTTGAAAAAAACGGTTGAATTTTAAAATGCAATGTCTATGTTTCATATGTTGTGTTATTTTAAAAAAACATGGAACTAACTCACTACATGAACCGGAAGCAAAATTCCCAATAATGCATTCGATCTAAACAAAAAATTCTGTAAATTTGACCGTCGATTACACGACTATATCTGTACTTCGATTTCTGATTTCAAAATCAAACCCCCTGTTTTGCTCCCGGCGGGTGTGTTGGGTTTGTAAGGGACGCCAGATCTAATCAATTCATATCAAATCAAATCTACCAAGGAAATAAATAAGAGGGACAATTCCCTATTTCAAGATCAAAACAGCACTTAACAGGGCCAATCTGTAAATCTTTCCAAAAGTAAGCACTTCCGAATTTGTCCGACTCGCTACAGACCCTGATTTAAGAATTGAAGCTAGAAATCTCAAGTGGGAATCGTGATGCTCGGATTTTGCTGCCTTCAGGATCAGAGATAATTTTGCGAATTTCTGGCCAAGAAATACATATCATAACTGACGAGTTGTTTGGTAATAAGTGTACAGAAGAGGGGGATACGTGAGCAAAAAGACTTGTTACTGAACATTCGTCAGTTCTATATAGTAATATCATTTCGGCGAGCTGCTAAATTACCCGAGAAAAAAGCCGCAGCGGGGAATCGATTTGAAGGAGAAACCTGTAACTAGCCAATATTCGAAACGCTACTCACATTCCGATATGAGTTGCCTCTTTTCTTCCGTTCGCCAGTATACCCGAGCAACGCACACACTCTCGTAACATTCAAGTTAAATTACCTTTGCGATGCACTCTACGCCTAACGAACTTAGGCAGTAGCTTGCATCGTATTTAATTGAACTGAATTCTTAATTCACTTGGCAGTCCTTGTTATCAAATTCTCAGAAGAGAAGCAGTGTAGCGCGCCGTCTTGTCAGTGCATCGTCCTCGTCACCAGGCGTTCCGTCCTGTTAGACAATCATAATTTCTCCATCCTCCGATAGTGTTTACGATGAACGTGCATGCGTATATATGTCCATAACTTCATTTACAGCTTGAATTTCAATTTGAACCAAAAGGGAACAACCGGTAACCTCGTTTAGCTCGGACTAACTTGGGCCGTCTAAATCGGTCTGAGGTAATCGAAGTTAGAGTTTAAGATTGGAAAATATGTATGGAAGTCAGGAAAATGATTTCATTTTTTTTGTCCGAGTTTATCAAAAGTCCGCAGTGCCCGAATAAGATGTGGTTTTACTATTATTCCATGTTAACCCGTACCGGAAAATAGCCAGAGGAGGTATTTTGCTATTTCACAGCTGCCTAAATAGTTTTGAAGCGCTTTTCTCTAAAATCCTTCCTTATTTTCCGGTATCGTCTCCATATAACTGCAGTTGGACCCTACCCCTCAGAAATGTGACGCAATTGATTCCTGCAATTATAGATCGTCTTCATATTTGTCCGAGGGTTGGATCTAACATGGATACAAAACTGTCCATGGATGAAGTCAGCAGATTGATACAGTAACCCTCTTCTTACTGCGGCAAACTGGCACAGCGGCAATATTGGATCCAATGTAAGCTAAGTTCGAGTTGAGGATAGGAAAATACAGAGTCAGAAAAATTATTATGTTTTTTTCCGCTAGTCAAAAAAACTCCATGTCGGCCATTTCCGAGTAAGACGTGGTTTACTGTTCCTGCATAAATTCCATATATAGCAAAAAAAAGACTAAAACTACGGCTCCAATTTTAATATATAAATGATGTACATTTATTAACATAACACTAATCTGTAAAACAATTTTCAATTGCGTTTCACAGCTATTCTTTTTTTTATACACGCGAGATAGATTAATCATCAATATACTTTTTTACATAAAGAATCATAATAATTACAACTTAGCAAACTTTTGCAACTCTTTTTTTTACTTATATTTATATAATATATATCAACACATTTAGACCATGAACGGAGAAATCATCTCAAAAAATCAAAATTCCTAATCGTTAAACTCTAAGCCCTTTTCTAAGTGAATACTAATTCGATAGCAAACTAAGGATACTGGTCATCATACACCATCATAGTGATTCACCTGGCAAAATCGACGACTTTATACAGTAGAACTCACTTAATTCGGATGACTAGGTACTGTCGAGATTTCGAATTAAGTAAAATCCGGAATCTACATAAGTTCCAGGTTAAATGGACCAAATATTTCATCCGAATAGAGTGAAAATCCGGATTGAAATATCCGAATTAAGCGGGTTCTACTGTATTTCGTGTAATATCCTAGGTTTATAAATACACCGTATTCAGTAGTATACTGTAATTTCTGACCCGGTTATGACCGCATATCCGTTGTTTACTGTAATTTCTGACCCAGTTCTGACCTAATATCTGTAGTTTACTGTAATTTCTGACCCGGTTATTACCTCATATCCGTAGTTTACCGTAATTTCTCGAGAAAGTGAAAAGATTACACTTGCAGTTGTACTCAAAAATTACACGGAACCTTGTTACAATGAGTCATAGCGAATTTTGACCCAAAAGATGAAAATCTGATTTTGAGTTTAACAAAATAATGAAAAGATTCTCTGGCCCCCTGCCGTTGTCGATAGAATACACCCTTCAAAAGAAAAACTAAAAACACTCATTGAATTCTCTGTTTTACATCACTATAAACCGTAAAAGAACTTCAATAGATGAATTATTTCCCCAAAAAATTGATCATCGACAACCATATTTTCTTCACAATCATCATAAGCCCACATAATCCGAGACCTTTGAAAAATATACTCTGATGTTCTATTGCTAAGCGCTCAATGCAGTAGACCGTGTATAAGCCAATATTAGCCTCGAGCCGATTTGACGTTTAAAACAAATATTCTACATTCTCAACGCTTCCCGGAGGTACAAAGCTTACGAGCACAATACCGAAAAACCGTATCGCAACAAGCACACACACACACACACACACAAAACGCGTTTTCTGAACTCCACCGGATCGTATGCACTATTTTCTTTATTCGCGCGAATGCAAAAACAGTTTGCACGGCATTATCGGACCGACAGGCCCGGAGGTTCGCGTTCTCTCTCTCCTGTCTCTCTGCTCGAGTTGACATAAATCACCCATCGGCGGGCGATGAATGGGTGCCATAGAATCGGACCGGGCCGCGCGGACAATGCGTATTTAAGCCAGGTCTTACGGATGATTTCGTAAACCGAAAAGACGACGACGTCGGATTTTCGTATAAGAACCGAAACAAAAAATGAAAGCAGCTCTGCGCAGACTTGACGTCACGTAAAAACGTAGGCCGTCGCTGCCGCGCGAGTCCCGTCTATAATTATACGAGACAAAGCCCCCCCGAGCCTTGCCTGGATCTGCAGCTGGCATATTACATGCTTGCTGGTCATGAAAATGTCGTATCCGTTGTTCGAATCCGAATAAGACTTGATTTCACCGATGAGGACGATATCAGGGTTCTTGCAGGGTTCCCAATTTCATTTTCCGTACCAAGATTCTTCACATACCTAAGTTACACATTGCTAACCTAGAACAGGCAATGTAGGCCCATTCAAACTAAATAAATGCCAATTGTAAATACCATTGACAAAAAAGTGTTTCCATAAAGTTTCTTATCTATTGTATAGTTAGACATTTAGGCATAAAGCCAAAATTCAAAATGGAAAAATCAAATTTTGAGTCCATTTTCTGATTTCCATAGCCATCGAGAAAAAAATTTCCGATTTTCAAAAACTTTCCAAAACCCGTATGAACCCTGCTACATGATTGAAAAACAACCTCAGTGGCCTAACACGCCCGCCCGCCCGCCCTAACACATGACAATCGACCCTTCAATCGGAGCAATAAATGAATTCAGTCGCCGCTACCCTTATATAACGCAATCAACAGATATAGTGGACGACCGACGATTAACCGAATCAAAATTATCGTAAAGACCGTAATCCTCCACTAGAAACCGAATAGTAGTAGCAGCAATAGTAGCATTGAGAGTGACAAGGACAGCTAGCGATGAATGGCGTATAACTGCACTTAATTAACTGCCGCACGAAATTAAACGCGTCAATTGCCTGATTAAGTTTTTTTTTGTCACAGCTCGGTAATCGACGGCCGACCGAGTAGGCGCTGCATATTTCAATGGCGTATATTGTCCGGCGCGCGTGATATCGATATCAATGATTATCACGCGGTCGCGACTGCGGTCGGTGGCTGCGGCGAAGGTAACCGAGAGGTCACCGGCAGGCAAAAAATGTGAATACGCAACCGTGAATGAAATCGCGAACGCCGACGCCATTTTGCCATTTCTTAGCTGTCGTTGTTGTTACGGCGTTTGTCCCCACAATCGAACGGGCCACTTTTACAAACACTACACGACACGACGGCGCGACTTCTATAGCGTTTTGAACAGACGATGTTTTACGAGAACGATATTGAAAAGACATAAAAATCATGTCTCCATTATGAGATACCATATGCTCTATTCTACATCGAAACCGACTATAAACCCATTGCTCATTTTTCGCGAAGCTGTTACGCTCGAAAAACCGCCTCCCACATACAATTTCGTTTGAAAAGAACCCATCCATCTTCGCGGGTTGACAAGCCTGATTCAGTGTCCTTCCAATTATTCTGTCGCTACAGAGGTTAGGCTGTGTCATGCAAATGCTTCGAACGACGACAGTTGTGTGTGTGTTTGTGTGCGAAAAATTTCATCTGAGGAATAGAGAATTTCTCATGGACAGAATATTCAACAATCATCCTCACCGAAACGTACACACAAGCATGCATGCTTTGCAGCCGTATACAGAAATGAACGAGGCGATGGAAAATGATTCTTCCTTTTTTAGGTCTCGAATTTTATAATCCCCTCGTAAAATGGATTTGGCTGAATACAGTAAACCTCGCCTAAAAACTGCGACCGGCAAAATTAGTTTGAGATAAGCAAAGTCCGAGTTAGAGATAGCAAAGATAAGTGAGGGAATCACAAAAATGATTTCGTTATCGTCGATAGTCTGAGTTGGCCACGATGTCCCAGTAAGGCGAGGTTTACTGTACAGAAAAATACATCCGATATAAGCATACAGCGATATTTGCGACAATTTTAACAGTCCCTCGCCAACAACTAGCCGGTTAGCTGGTATATATCGAATCGTAAATTTCGGGTTCAATTTCTGACCAAAGCTGTCTTCAATGTGTGCGGCCAATCACGACGCGAACCACCAGAAACCGAATCGATGACCGTTATCCGCGAAGAAAGCCGTTCATCATCGGTATAGGGTCCGTCAACGTACAATCAGGGGAAAACGACGAGACATTTCGCCGTCTCCTTCTACCCAACGACAAAGTGGATGAATCGCGCGCGGCTAAGGATGCCAATTACGCCTGGCAGAATCGTGAAATTATGCAAACACTTTCGTCGATCGGAGATATGAAATCATATTGCCGCGTTCACCGACGGCAAATCGTATCGGCGATAGATCGAATACGACAACAGCCTGACATGTTCGATAAGCTTCCGGGCTCGAGACGACGATATCGGAACGGAACGTCACAGTTGACGGAATTCCGTAACCAACTACGAAACCCGTGCCTTCGACTGAGTTGAAAATTTCGTCGTTCCTCTCCGGAGCGGGATCTACAACACGGACAATATATAGCCAACAGTTCCAGTCTGAACCCATTTTGGGTTCTGTCCTGATATCTAAGACAATCATTGGACCGAGTCGTCAAAACTGTGCAATTTAGCCCTTAGTCCTTAACAGGATTCCTACAGGACCACAATCTTCAAATTTGAGGGTTAAACGAACAACCTAGACAATATAAAATGCCAAAGCAATTAACACATTAAGACACAACCAATTCACTCACTGGTACTGCATGATGGAGAAAGAAACTTTAAAGTTAATTTCAAGATTTTTTGAGGCACATTTTCAGAATTGAGGGGCATTTGAGATGTCAATGGCTAAAGCTCAGAATTATTGTACATTGTACCATCAAAATTGAATTTGAGGGTTTTTTAAGGGATTTGAGGGGCTGTATTCAATATAAATCGAATGGAAGTACAGAATTCTGCACTCAATGCAAGATTGTATTTAAGCCAGTTGGTGATATAGGCTATACATGGATTTACTAAACCCCACAGTTGAGTCAGTCAATGCGGAATATACAGCTGAGGCCAGGAATTTTCATTGCCGGATGACGTCGTCCTCAACTGCGCCGCGGCTGAGGCTGGGAGTAGCTGGGAGTTCGCGTGAGTGAGGAAAGCACATACACAGGAGAAGAGTATGATTCACGCAGCCCCCACACCATCCATCACAACCGCAATTTACCAACAGACCTGTCACCATTATTGAGTATACTCTTTCTCTCTGGCGGTCTACACACCCCCAAAGCTACATCAAAAACTATACAGCAGCGGCATCAAAAACACCCAAGGTTTAGAACATATCATTACAACCGATTCGATATAAATCAGGAGTCTGGTTTTCATAGAGTGAAGGCTATGCGTTTGGAAGCATCCCTGATATTGGTATCAAGTTTGAATGTTCCTTGAAAAATGACCCAGATTCTATGCTGCGGGGTTACCGTCCATGGTTGAACTAAAATCAGACAGTTCATGGTTGTTATGATTAGGCTATGTGAAAAAGAGATTACAGCCCAGCAGGGTTTCATGAATAAGCCAACCAAATCTCAAACAAATTCTAGTCGAACTTTTTCGAGAAAACAAGCAATGGGGAGTCAAATTATCATCTATTACCCAATCTACGAATACAGACCCTGACGAGTTTTTGCTAAGCCGATAATTAAATACATAAATCAAAAAATAACTTCTCAATATTGTGACCTGATAATTTTTTTACACACGATAATACGCGCAAATAATTTCATTACAAACACCTGACCTGATGATACTAAACAAAATTGACTTTCGACTTTTTCAATTCTTACATCAGCAATACTGTGCATATCCAGCAGATAATGACGCCTGAAATGTTTCATTACTCCATTCTACATTACTTCTTTCAAAAATACTTTATAAATCGTTTCTACGAATACCACAATTGTTTTAACCACGAGACGAACTGGAGTAAAAATCATTTTCGACGAAATTCAAATTTCTGTTCACCGCGACGAAACAACGCAACAACGCTAGGAATAAATTGTAAGTCGGAATTTTTTTACCCAGGTCCCGGGAACGCGCATGTCAACGAGGCTTTATTTATGATGTACTATCATCGCTCGATTTTTCTCCGTATACAATGGGAAATTCTCCCGTGCGATCTTCGCGCGTAATAAATCGAGAAAATATGCTAATATCACGAGAAACTGCGCAACAATATCTTTCATTCGGATTTGTACAAATCGACAATAGGATCTCAAACCATCTGCACACGCCGCATGAAGAAGTAAGACACTGTAGTCCAGACAGTACTATGTGTTAGTCTGCCTTGCACTCATAGATATTTGAATCTTTCTGGCCAGAAATGTAACAGAACAAAACGGTGTATATATATATATATATATATATATATATATATATATATATATATATATATATATATATATTAAATAATGTACACACTGTCTGGCCACGAGCAAGAAAATGCAGCTAGTCTCACAAAAAACCATTTTGTTAAATGCAACTTGAAAACTGACAATAACACTGACCAAAAATCATACCCGAACGAAACTAAACCTGGACATATAACAATCAACTGACAATATGAACTGATATTTCATCGATGACCAACTGATCTCCTGCATGATCATCAATTACTGGTCACAATTTGCTATATATTTCGTTAAAATAGAAAATGATTACGATATCTAAACTCTGGCGTCGTACAAAAATCACGTAAACTCAGACACCGAAGCTTTTTCTCATGTGTTTTAAGCCATTTTGTATGCGATTAACCGTTTTGAGTAGACTGCGTAAAAAATGTTACATGAATTTTGGACCGATGATTTGGCCCCATACTGAACTGCATAGCAAGAGAAGTTTTGTATTTTCAATTTTTTGGTGAGGGGGCCGCCGCCAGGGGTCGGTTGTTTATAAGAAAGTTGAAATTCGAAAAAAGAGTAACAATCGACGAAGCTGTCATTAGTAATAATAACTTAATGAAAACGACTTAGGAAATATTTATGATAAGTTCAAATCAATGATGCACGCGCGCTGACTCAAGGATATTATATCATATCTTCTAGGAATTTATTGATCAGGGATACCCCACGCGTCGACGATATAGACCTTAAATGAGATTAGAGTGCGTTGAGATAGATGATACAGCCTTAGACACGGGGCTCATATCATTCATCGCCATTACTATCAAGTCCGGCTGCATTGAGATTTTTTCGAATCTAATTAAGATCTAGGCATTCCATTTCACTAGAAGTCACAATCACACAAGTGATTGTTTTTTACCATTTGCACGGGTGCCAAATGGGCCAAAAAATATCAGACCAAATTTTGGCGCGTGTCGAATTATTGCTTGTGAATTGCAACTGGTTCAAGAAATGTCTCACTTCGCTTTTTTAAAGCGTTGTTTAGCATCGAGTGAGTGGTTAATGTGTGATACGACTTGGGCCAAATCTGAACCAATCTGGCCAAATTGTTGTCATGTGATTGCAGCTCTTAAGTTTTTGTTTTCAATATTACATGTTTCTTTTACGATAATAACTGGAACTTAATTTTTTGAAAAACAATAGTTTAGGGTATCGATTTATCACTCAAAATTCAAACATTTTAATTGAATCATAATCGGCCGCGGCAGCCCCGAAATAAAATACTCGGGTCCCAAAGTTTCGTACGCGGTATATATATATATATATATATATATATATATATATCTGCGGATGTCATTTCCGACGGAAACGCGAGACTTTTAACATAATTTTTTTCCCTAAATTAAAGAGCATCTCAAAACGCGATGACTCACACACACACACATTCAATTGTTATTAATGATAACAGCAGCGGGGCACCGGCGAATATATCCTGCAGTCGGAGTCAGTCTTGCGGCGGCGGCTCCGCGCGCATCATCGCGAATTCTCGTGATGTCACCGCTATAAAGCTATACGCCGTATACGAGACAGAGGGATCAGCCTCGCTGGCGGCACAGGCTACATGCATCATAATTTTTCGTTGCCATGGTTGCCGAAGAAATATCTACTTCAACTACACGACACAACGGGAATAATTAAACACGCGCGGGCGCCGGGTCTTCGTTTTACAGCAGGAGAACGCTACGAGACGAATACGACTTTTAACGAAACGCGAGGTCCATGAGAGTAAAAGTAAAAACTCTTAAATCATAATAATAA
Organism: Tubulanus polymorphus; assembly: GCF_964204645.1. Taxonomy (NCBI): domain Eukaryota; kingdom Metazoa; phylum Nemertea; class Palaeonemertea; order Tubulaniformes; family Tubulanidae; genus Tubulanus; species Tubulanus polymorphus. The sequence goes on from NC_134025.1 coordinate 22,511,768, forward strand.
TAGTAATAATAACTTTTATCAGTAAAAAGCCCTAGCAGCGATTGCGTTAAGATGGCGCGGTACAATGACACTCCTTCTTAAGTAAATCTCCAAGAATCTATGAGGTATTATTATCATTCAGAAAATAAGAGATTATATCGTTTTTAAGTTGGGAAGCCATTCTGATTGTAAGTAGAAAACGCGCTAGAGCGTCGAGCACCCATATCATTTGAAATTCCTTTTTTTTTAACGCGGTACAAAAATAAAATCGACAAAATAATCGCGAGATTCGAACTCATTGATTATGCATTCGTTCAGAAGAGTAGTAGTCGTATAGTAGAGATTGGAAGAGTGATTTTCAGTTCTCGCGCGTCAGGCCGCGGCGCGATATATTTATACAGCCGACTACGGCGAATAATCATAATAATAATTGATCTCATAATCGTTCCGTTCAATTAGGATCAATTATCAGCAGCAGTACGAGGCGATGGCATCTTGGTCATTCGCGTTTCTTAGCCATCTCGACCGATAAATACGAAATAAACGCCGTATTAGTCGTATGCGCGGTAAACCTCGGGTTTACCTTACAAAGCAGTGGAGATAATTACTGTTCGTCGCTTTCGGAATACGTCCGCCCATTCGTCGGACTTTCAGAGTGACAACGCGGCCAATTAGGAAATAAATCTAAGGAAGGATATAAGTTTTCATTGGCGACTAAATTTCCGTTTCATCACACGCGCGCTGTACATATTTTTTCTTTTAAATCATTAACTCTAGAATATATATATATTTATATACACATGTAAGAATTATCATTTTAGCCATTATAGCAGCAGTTAATTTCTTTTTTTGGGGGGGAGGGGGGAGGGGATAGGTTAAAACACGAACAAGTATACATGGTCTCATATTTCTATACACGCACACATACACACGCACATACATCCACATACGTACATACAGATTTATGACTTAAGTGGCGATATAAAAAAAAAATCACTTTCAGTCGCCACGAATTAAATTATCGTATATACATTTTATACAAGAGACAAATTTTCTATTATTTATCTATTTACCTAATCTGATCATTTCTTCGTGTTTTTTATGTATCTATATATAAATATATGCACCTAATATTGTTTTATCTAATAATTTCGCGGGTTTCTGCGAATTATAAGAACGATTTAGGAACGACTTAGTTTCTACTACGATGTAATATTGTCCTTACTGATAAAACGACGTTTTTTCAGCTTTCCGTAGAAGAAACTAATTCGAAATTGAGACTTCCGCGCGAAATCGGAATCGGCACGACGGATGATTTTTCCTCTGTAAACGTCGCGTATCCTTTCCAATTAAAAAATGTTCAGCAAATATTGATGTATATATCCATGGTTTGTGCTTACGGTGGTGGTCGTGGTGGTGAAGTTGGTGGTCTGGCAGCAGTAGTCCGCGCTTCGTTAATGGAAGTAGTAATTAGTTCGTTTTTTTTTCCTCGGAAAACATTTAGAAAACTTATCCTCACGAGTCCCGGTTAATCCATAATTCGTCGACGCGAGTGACATTCTAGTAGATCGACCACTGCTGAATTTTGGACGTCTATTTTATTTTTCTCACAGTTCGGATCGGATGCAGATAGAAGAAGCACTCGTCAGAATCTGAAAAAACGTTTACAATATAGTTAGCCGAGTAAAAATCAACAGCACCAGTCAATTTGAAATGCGGGCAGTTGGAATAAGTGGATTTTTCTTTTAGTCACATAGGCTTTTTGATGATGGATATTAAGTGGAGCAGACCAAACATCAGATGTCACCACTGAAATCTCAAGACGTTTAAGTTCACTTTCAATTAATTTTGATCTACATTTCAGCGAGTTAACAAAAATTGCTCATTTCATCTCAACTAACTGGGATGTGGCATGATCATTGATTTTGGGCGTTTGATAGCTATGCTTACATTAGCACACCTGATGGATCCTCACTTGCCAAAGCAGGCAAATCAAGGATTCAAAAGACAAATGCATCATAGTTTCTAGCATGGCAACAACCTTGCGAGGATAGCCTGACATTTTCAGCGACTAAAATCTAATTTTCTTAACACACAGTGGCCACTTTCCGCCTGTTTACAAAATCCTAGAGTTTTCCCTGATTTTTCCATGTGATCACACCCTGAGTGAATCAAGAGAAATTTCTAGATTCAAAATGTTAAAATTCCCTTTTCTTAAATCACGTACTGATAAAGAAACACGTGGTCAATAACATGATTTGAATTTGGACTTCTCCAGGTTTTTAGTAGAATTTGTCAAATTCCCTGAGTTTTCTGATTCCCCTAGTTTTCCAGGTCAGTGACCACCCTGTTACAATTATCGTGGGACAAAATTCCAATTTCTACGAATTTGGGAAGAGCATTTGCCAAATAGTTGTATTATTACAACAACTATTATTATTATTATTATTTCATACAGTTCATTTTCTGCTTGGCTAGTGGTAGCATTATCGGGTATACATTTCTTTTTCTCCTCCCAGCAAAGTGACTGCGATGAATAGCTTTTCTCAACACACAAGAAAACAAAACATGTCACCCTTATAAAGAGCAACCACTAAGGGATTAATGCGGCATTGTGTGGCCCTTGGTTAATGTATAAATACCGGCCCTGCCGAAACTGATCCGGCCACTGAGTTCGAGCATTCAAACAGTAATCATGCCTCATAGAAACGCGTTTCAATGATCGGCCTATACCTCTGAGCTTCTCCAAACAATGCATGAAAGCCGCGACTTAAAAGCATTTATAATCATGTTTATCCAGTAGATCAGTGCTGTACGGTGAACTGAGCAACTATGCCCGTAGTTGAATAGGCGTTTTATCCTCAGCGAGAATGAAATTCCTCGCAGGCGTATTTTTATTCACTCCCTTCTTCCCGAGAAAGAGAGAGAATGGAACGTTGAACTGAATACTGGCCGAGTCTTTTTACTAAGTATAAAACCCCGCGGGGAGAGTTTCGAAGCTCAGTCTAGAAGAAACTCGGGGCGAATTTCTATCTCTCGAAAAAAAGTTAAGCCATATTTCTAACAGTTTTTACAACAATTACTGAACAAAAACCATGATGCGGGGAAACACAGATATATGTTTGATCTAAAAAAAAAAACATTGTTTCCCGAATCACTTCTCATAAACCAACAAGACACAGGGAAATGTTCGGAAACATGATTCTGTCTCCTGTTTCCCTGCACCTATATCATGGGTTTCAGTCACAGTTCACAGTCAAGTTATATTTTTATAATATATATTTTATAATATAATAGCGATAACTATCATAAAATTCTTTACAAAAAGCTTCAAATTTTTCCAATATCTACCGAACCCTACACTTGCAATTTATCGAATATCTATAGGTCTATATGCAGCCCTGTTATGTACCAACCGAAAGTAATACAAAAAAAAACCCTTCTCCGCATAGGGTGAAATAACCCGTCGAAATAACTGTCGCATTTAACGGAAACACTGACACCCGTCTGAATGCGCACAATGCAAACATAATTATATTCAAAGATTCACATATTTCCTGAACCAGTAGTAGTATTGATAGCAGTCAAGAAGACTTGTCGTATATGCACGCCATGGGAAATGACGAAACAGACGTATGGATCGGCGTACGGCTCTCATTGAGAAAACGCTTACATTTCAATGAAGGTTACCTATCAGCGGGCAATTGGACGAGATAGCCTTTTATCTAAAAAATAAACCTTGCCTACCATATTCAGATCAGAATGAATCGAATTACCGCTGTAAAATGATTTGCTTTAACGCCGTACAATGATAATTTGATCATTTAAAAATAATTCGCAAGTGCAGCAGCTCACACTAGACCAACTCTGGTCTTCTAGAAGTTGGTCTAGTGTGAGCTGAAACGGATCCACATGCGAGCACAAGCAGCACGTGCTCCTGTCGCAATTTTCGCGTACCCTTTCGAAAATACAATGGTTATATATTTTTCAGGGCACTTTTACCACCCGCAACTAATAAGACAGCAGTATGCGGTGTAAGATCCGGCTAATGTTATCTTATATGTCCCTCAAGTGCCTAGAAATCGTATGAAAATGCACTGAAATTTCAAAATTTTCCACTTGGCTGCACGGATATAATATATATATATATATATATATATATATATATATATATATATATATATATATATATATATATATATATATATATATATATATATATATATATATATATATATATATAATGCTTCTCAGTCAGTTTGCCCTTCAAAGCACCCCTGAAAACTACTGAACGTACTCTTCGTCATTCACACTTTTATTTACAACAACAGCATTTCGGATGCTGAATGAAACGAATCCGATAGTATAAACTGACATTTAAATGAACTAGCGCCGAGGAATTTATCTGATCAATGTAGGCGAATTAGTTCGTAACTGATCCGCCCAAATAAGGTTACAGAGCTAAGAATGTTTGTTAAAACACTCGAGAGTTTATCAGGATGTGCACAGTTCGAGGTGGCACATATCGTGTGTTCGTTATCGGGACCTGTCAATTTCTATTGTTTGTTTCACCGTAGTACCTAGGATGCCCCATGGTAGTTATTTATACGCTATAGCTGCCAAGATTTACACACACCACCACGTCCTACGAGAGAGGGTCATAAATCAGTGATTAGGATAACAGGTCATAGAATTCAAGTGACAACTAAACTTATCGAACTGAAATATAGCGGAACGACATTTCAAGTCGAAAACCTAAGATGAAATTAACGAAATAATAAATTTTGTCCCATACAAAAATCCCAATGATTTCCTTAGGCCTACTCCAGCTAAATCCTAACTATCAGTTGAAACAAACAGATTCTCTGTTCACCTAGAGTTCGGGCCCGTACCCAGGGGGAGGAGAGGGGTACGTCGGTTTTGCGAACCCACCTCCCGCAAGATCATGAGTTCCGCTTTTTTTTGACAAAGAAAAACTATCACGTTAATGTTTCAGAGACATTGTTGATATTAAATAATCATTAACATGTAGTATCTAAAAGGCTTCAAATTTTCAAAAATTTTTTGAGGGAGGACCCCCAAACACCCCGCAAGGCGCATGCTATTGCCAGTTAGGCGGTCTAATGAGTTCCGCTTCATCTAAATTCGCACCCATCCAAAATTAAGGCTGCGTATGGCCTGAAGTTAGTTTTAACAAAGTTTTGAGTAATTCAAAGCAATTTAGCCAAATTATGCAAGTAGAAACACGCGAACACATGGTGGAAATAAAATACAATGATATTCATTGACTTAGATTTAGCGATTCGATTAAAAATCTGATCTCATCGTGAGAGAATATAAAAACCAAAGACGCAAAGGCGTAATAAAAAGTATTAGTCTATTATTCTAATAATCTTAGAACGCACGCGTCATCGTAGTCTATATGATAAAAACCGTATCATAATTTACAGCGCATTATGCGAGCCGCCGTATACAACAGTACACACGTTTTATCCATTTCATTGATGATGATTCATCATCGCCGCCCGTTGCCTCGATAGATTTTAAACAACTATAAAGAGAGCATTGAACGCTTGATATATGGCTAATCTTAGTCAACCGCTGCGTGTAAAGACTTTGTAAACTCCAGATGGTGCACGGTAATCATGAAGAGCTACTAAAGCTACCTATAGAGATAGATAGCAAACCGAGACCTATCCGCGCTAGATACTTACATGATTTTTTTACGCGGACACATTGCGGCTCGCGGAAAAAGCCTACGCCTTAAAGGTTTTCTCACACGACCGCCTCCTCTTTGCGTCCGATGAATATTCGACAATAGAAACGTTTCCATGAGTTAATCGTTTTGCCCGACCAGATCCAGAACCCGGACGTGATGCCGACGATCAACGTCATCAGGTACTTGATCATCGCGAACGTGAAGTCCGGCTTCGCCAGCTGGTCTCGGCTGTATATTTTTGGACACGGTATGACATGTTTGCCGCACATGCGATGGTGCCACTCGACCATCCACCGGTCGTGCGAATGTAGTTCGTACACATAATACGCGACGATGATCACGGCCGGCGCGATGTACAATACTGAAAATATGCCGATGCGCACCATCAGCTTTTCCAACTTGTCCGTCTTCGTGCCGTCACTTTTCATGATCGTGCGTATGCGGAACAGCGACACGAACCCGGCGAACAGGAAGCACGACCCGATGACCAGAAACACGACTAACGGCACCAGCACGAACCCGAGCAGCGTGTTCGTGTCCGATATGCCGGTGAAACAGACGCCGCTGACGCTGTCGCCGTCGACCTTGCCCATCGCGAGCAACGCAATCGTCAATATCGCCGGCACGGCCCACGACGCCAGGTGAAAGTATTGAGAATTCGCCTCGATCGCCTCGTGGCCCCATTTCATACCAGCGGCGAGGAACCAGGTCAACGTGAGGATCACCCACCAAATCGAACTGGCCATACTGAAGAAATAGAGCATCATGAACAAAATCGTGCAGCCTTCTTCCTTCGTGCCTTGTACGATTATTTTCGGTAGGTTCGCCGTCGAGTTCGCGCCCGCGGTCGGGAAATCGCGGCACGAAACGCTGTCGCGTATGATAAATCCGACGATGTACGCGATCGCGACGATGCAGTAGCAGCCGGACAGGAAGATGATCGGTCGTTCGGGATAGCGAAACCGGCCCATGTCGATCAGGAACGTCAACACGGTGAACAACGTCGACAACACGCACAATATCGACCAGACACCGATCCACAACCACGCGAAGAACTTCAAACTCGGATCGCTGAAGAACATGTCGTCGCACGGCGCGCCGCAATCTTTCTCGACGTGATTGCCGACTTGTAATTTGTACGAATATTCCGGGGGCACGCGGTACTTCACCGGGCATTCGAAACGGTGTCGCCCGGAGTTATCGCGACCGCCTCCTTGGTTCGGGTCGACGCCTTTATCTGGTCCGATCGTCGGCTCGACCGTTTCGTTTTCGCCGACGCATAATCCCTTGCTCGGAAAACTCGCGCAATCCAGACTGGTCGGCCATTGAAATCCGAACTTATTCATGAGGCTTTCGCAGCCGTTTCGCGCCTGTATACACAGAGTCCTACACGGCGGAATCGCCTCTTCCAACACCGTACAAACCGGTATATAAATAGCGCAGAGGAAAAATTTCAAATGCGGGCTGCAACGAACTTTGACGAGTGGAAAGAACTGATGCACTTCGAGTCCGGCGTCGTCTTGAGTTTGGTGATTTAGTAAATTCGGCATGATCGTTTGATTGTATTGGATATCTTTGCACAACGGAACAGTAATCGGCTCGCATTTGCCGTGGCTTATCGTCAAACCGGGGTCAGTGTATTCGGTGCTGTATTGAGATTGTTGAGACGAACGTCCGTTTTGTATTAAAAAGAACACGAAAATACAAGCTACGAACCACATTTTATTTGCACCTCCTCCAGCAGCACCACCACGAGCCGACAAGAAATCGCGTCCAAAAACTTCGATAGTCATCTTCTCAAAATCTGCGTTAACCACAACAACGGCGACGATATTCCATAAGATACCTTCTTGCTTGAATCGTATCTGATAAAAGCCTGTTTAGTGTCTGTTAAAATCTAACGTAAAAAACTTGTCCAGAGAGAAACCAGCAACATAAGCAGCAGCGGGGAAGACTTCACACTTCGCTCTCTGCCATCATCATCATCATGGCTGCCTTTGTGAACGAAGAAAAATACTGCCTGACCGTGGTTTTCGGATCCCCACCAACGCGCGGCGTTCAACCGTTCTCTCGAAACCGTCGCTCGCGCACTTGCCAATTAACGGGAAACCGGGCCGTTCATTGGTCCGTTATAATTGAGTCATCGATCGTAAACACGAAGCTGTTTCGGTTTTCCTCCCCGAACAACTAACCACGTGTCATCCATTGAATGTTTTTACCAATCCCTCACGTGCCAGTGTATCAATTCGGAATGCGGTAGTCGGACAACGGCCGGCGACGAATAGATTAACGATGACCAATTGTTCATTGTAATCATGTATTCATTCCCTAATTTGTCTACTTGATTAATGATGTCCCTACTTAATTAGTCACCTTATCATTGTTGGCAACACTAAGGCCTACGTGCCAGCGGTTCCGACGAGGACGCCGGCCGGCGCGCCCCGGCTTCGCCAGTCACGGGCAGCCAGCCCAATATTTCAATAGAGTCTATTCGTTCATTTTCCATATCATCAAAAAACAAATTAGACCGGGTATGACTGAAAATTCTCACGTTTTCAAGAAGCGATCACAAATCCCGGCCTATTGCCAACTGATTGTCAGTAGCCCGTCGGGTTCGGTATCCCACTGACTCTAAACCCCGACTGTCAATGGCTACTACAAAATTAAAACTAAATCATTTTCAGACCGAAAGTTAATATGATTTATGAAACTAACTCAGTACCGGTATCTGAGATGCCAAATTACCCGTCCATTGCGTGCTTCCGAGTGATATGGATACTACATCGATTTTTCATCTATGATTTTACTGTGACAAGTCATTATTACTTATCGGGTTATAACTGCAGCGATACATGGGTAGCAGGTTATAATCCGGCCCCCGATAAATATCCCACAAGGTAGAAATTCCAAAATGTATAAATATGGTATGATGCATTGATATTGTTGTAAAACTTATTAGCCTATCTAGTTTTTACTCTAGTTTGATAGAAAACTGAATCGGGGGGGGGGGGGGGATTTTAACAGGGGGATTGCCTACATTCCATATAATAGCGATCGACAGTGGGAATGTCGGTCAGTTGTCGTGACATCTTCCAGGTGATCCCAAGTTCCCAAGTTGACCAAAACATTTGCAAACGTGGACAAAAAAATAAAATCCTACGTACAACAGCTTTGCAAACATCGGCTTAATGGATTTTCAGATTCGATCTACATTCAACGAGCTCTGAAGCGACCGGCAAGCACATCTAAACGTGACTGCGCTTCGACGATTTGATTGACGGGATGCGGGAATTGATCGAAATGCAATCAACAGGTCTGAATCTTTCCGTACGATCAACAAAATGAATATTAGTCCCTCGTGGCGATGCACAGTGAAAACCGAAAGAAGCATTCGTGATTAGGTTATGTCGCGTAGAATGAATGCGCTTCAGGCGTCGCTGGATCGTGGAGCCGTCGACGTAGAGAGACAATTCCAGATCAAACATGCTCGAATATCTCATTGCTATTTATACCGAACTAACAATTACCGCGATCCTGGTGATGAAGATAACCAGGGGCACTGTATTGGATGCGTGGGGGTTCCACAAAAATGATAAGCCATTGACTTATCGAGTTTATACATCCACGAATATAATCAGGGCGGAATTAGGGATTGGTCCACCCCATCAAAATTCAAACGTGCCCTCCAAAAAGTATGGATTTTTTTTCGAAGGAAACTTTAGAAAGACGAAAAATCAACCCAAAAGGTCCCTTTGGCTGGAAAAGCTCCTTTTTGTGCTAAATCATTTTGGTGTAGGTCCACCAGAACCCCCACTGGCCAAATGTTGCGGCTAGTGGCCCTCGCATTGCCAAATCTGCCTTTTTCAAGTTAAGTGTCCATTCAAATTCTAGATCCATCACCACCTTCATCCCACATCCGCCCTTGTACAACAAGCTTATCGTAATGCAAGGATCAAAGAGCAGGTACAGTGCAGCATGTAATTCACCGTCAGTATTGGCCGTCAATAGTGACTTTTATTACTATGTATATTCTCTGTAGGCCTATATCTTCTTTTCTATGAAATAAATGAACTTGAATTTTTTACTTCAGATAGCCGCTTTCGCTTGACGGCCAAAATGACAAGCTGTGACGTCACGAGAATTGGTGATTGCTCGTAGGTATATTGCAACTATAGACAGAGCTTATACAGTGACACAGCTGACGGCAAGATCAATTACTTGAAATGTTTTTTTTTTCGGGATCAGCCTCTTTCCTTAATTTCCACACCATTCTCAAAGGGGGTTGTCGAAGTATATGCGGATTGATGGCAATTCTGTTATGGTTATACGACAGTAAGAGACCCGAGCAGGCATCAGTAATATAGCGAGTATCACGCTGGCGACTACGAAAGATTAATGATGTAGTCCCTCGTAGTCGTCTATTTAATTACCACTTAGGCGGTCGTTTGACCTCTCCAGGGGAACGTCTGTTCTAAGGTGAATCATTCTTTCCGCTCAAGCGCAAGACTTATGTCATCACGTACGCCTCAAACCCAAACTCGTCAACTTTTTTGCTGTCAAGAAAAATCGGTTCGTGCCGTGGCCGAGTGTAGCGATGCCATCGGGTTCGAATCGCCAAGGGAGGATGGGGCCTGATCCGTGATCGACTTGAATCTAGTCCATATACCTCCATATAGAGAGGACCTTCGATTTATTCCCAATCAAAGAGATCAAATGCTCCAAAATACCTCCTCCAATCGCAAACGAGTTTTGGAGTATAATGTGAAAGAAAGACTTATAAATAAATAAATATTACTTTATTCACATTATCATCATATTATCACCATTGTGTCTGATATGATATGATATGTTAACAGAATGTTATAGAGAGATTGCACACAGATCTATTTTACAGCAACAAGCCGATCTCATGTTGCACGTTTCATGAGATTAGAAAGCTTCGACATTAATCGCATTATCATATCTTCCACTGAGTTGCAAAAACATATATTTCAATAACAAACAAAAAAACTAATTAAAGGAGGGAATTTTCATTATAACTTCGCGAGTGTGACACACACCGGTTTCGAATATCAAAAGAAACGAAAATAAGTTTCTGATTTCAATTGTATACCGATGCTTTTATCTTAGCCAAGTTCGTCAAAGAGTCGTATACTCTATTCGAGCATGAAAAACTGGTCGATCAATTAAGGACAGAATCAGTAGTAACTGAGTAATACAAAAACATGATCGCGGATCACTACTGTAGACCCCGCACTCGAGTTACATAGCCGTAAATAGGGAGGTTTCCAGTTAGCAGGCGCCATTTTGAAGCGGTCCCGCAGGTCCCACATTGTTGCACAGATTTTGTGACATTTTTTACAGTAAAACCTTTAGTACAATTCATTTGTTGTCCATCTGCCTTTTGCCACAAAAATTAAAGCTATACATCGTTAGAAAGGTGACAATTTCTATGTTCTCATGGAGTTTTTTTCGTTTTTTCATGGAATGAAACTAACTCCATCAGCAAATAGAAATAAAAAAATGTTATTAAAATCTATCCGACGATGTGGGACTGCCCCCTCAAAATGGCGCTTGGTAACTGGAAACCTCCACATCGTGAATCATTCCAAAAAATGGTCATGCCTTCCAAAAAGAATGGGTTTATCTTTTTTAAATAGAAATACAAAATTGGATTTTATCAATATACGCATTACAGATCAATGTACATCCAATACATACAGTGCCGACCTCTATGTATTGTTGTTAGACCCTACCTCTTCCAGCATGCGTGCATTCTATTCTTTCCCGAAAATGCCAAGATATCATTTAAAAAAACCATTTAGCTTCTACAAAGCACCACTACACAAAATTGAGCGTGACCCGGTAATTTCCCGAAACGCGAAATTGAGCTAGTCTGCAACAACTAAAATTTAAACTGTTGCCATCATGCAAAAACAAGTATTCAATATTATGTTATTTGAGCGAGAAATTAAAAAGAAAATCACGCAAACCCTATTCATAAACCATTGTTAAAAACAGGGCACCAAAAAAATATTTTCCTTGATTAGTGCATCATTTCTTAATGTTTGTCTTTAGAATAAAATCGGCTACGTAGTTAAATCCCAAATTTCTTGTATTTTGGGATTGAAAAACTTGATAATTTCGTAGATAATTCTTGATAATTTTTTTGCCACTAAGAAAGAGATTGACGAAGATAGGAAATCATCTCAGTTGGATGCAGGTAGGAGGTTATAACAAATAGGATTTGCGATACTTATTGCCTTTTTTCATCGTAAAACATCAAAATTCGTAATAAACTTCGAAACATATCATTCGTATTCTGTACAAACAATCATTATAACATACATATCAATAAGCCATTTTGTTAAAAAGGACTAAAAGAAAAAAACTCTCACAAAACGAAGTAATATATATATATATATATATATATATATATAAATATACATATATATCTATTACTGTAAATATATATTCTGTAAAATATTGAGGAATTGTGGATATAAAATAATATGATACTTAAAATATAAAATAGTTAATGAAATAACAATCATTACGTAAACGTAGATAATATATACAGATACAGATCTTCTTCCAGCTTCTGAATAAAATCGACACAAGTCTCAACATTTTGATATGTTTGATGAATACTCAAATCAATAAATGGTTCTAGCCACCGGTGAAACAGTTCTGAAGTTGTGAGTTGAAATGTGATTTGAGTTTAACTCTTTAAAGGCCCAAAGCACCTTTTTGAGTCAACATCTAAGTGTAAAAATGGTAGGGAATTGGGCCTATTCCATTCTTCTGAATGTAAATTCTGTCCCCACCCAGCTTACTGGTTCTTGGGAATTTATCAAAGTCGCGTGATGGGAAATATGCCATCACACACTCACCTTTGATAAGTTTTCTAGAGTGGTCCAGGCTTTAAAGGGTTAAAATTTGAAAACTAACTCATTTAATTCAGATGTTCAAAATCAACTCACTTTTTTAATGAGAGTTTCCCTGAAAAAACTTATGTAAAACCGAATATAGATAGCTAGGTATTGAATAAAAGATCACCTGGCAATATTGATTATTGTGAAATACTAGGCAAGGCATTATACAAATAATTATATTATTACAAATCAACTATTCAACAAAATCTGAAAGACCTACAGTTGTATATACGGACACCCAGCATGTCACAAGATTATTCTACTCTTGATTTGTTCCTGGATATCAATCAACAAGGACCCTGTCGCAAAAATAGAAAATCATTTTGGCTATTCAAATATTTAAAAACTTTCTTACCTGTAAAACAGGTCAGGTGAATTGATGAAATTGTCTGATATTGTGGCTGGCAAATGCACAAATAAGATATAACAATGAATTTTCTAAATTCATTATCAACATAGCTTGCAAAAATCTGAAGGTCAAAATTTGCTCATCATTTACTTTTTGGTGCTGAAACTCAATTTTGTACAGGAAAACTTGGTCAAGAATAAAAATTCTTGTGACGTCATATGCAAGTTTTTGCTAATAAAAAGCGATAAAGGACCTATAAATACAAACTCTTACAGAGGTCATGGTTCAACTCCGACTAAACATTACGATGTAATCAAATGACTAGCAACTAATTTCCGCTAACAAATACCATATCAACAACTAGCGTGTTTTTAGGTTTTAAATGGTAAAATGCAAGGTAATGATAATACAAAATAATAAACAGCTATATAAACTCATTTCTTCAATATAACCACTGTATATTTCACCTAATAAGGGCTGAGCAAAGAAAACTTCTCACTGAAGTAGTAAACAATGAAGATCTTCAGCTGTCTTGGCAAGTTATCGATCAAATTTTTATACTTTCTAGTGTGTCTGGTGTGAGCAGATGGCTCATTTGCTTTGTCAATAGAACGAAAAATACGTATGTTTTTTATTCCCTTTTCCTACGGTTAACTGAGAGCTAAGCTCAGGTCGACTAAGATCCCATAAGATCACCAAACCGTAAGGAGGCGAGTCTGCAATTTTAGAATCGGAACCTTTTCGACTTGAGAGTACTTATAACCATGATGGATTACTTGCAGACCAATCGTAAGCCGAATCGTAAGGATAGAATAAGTTCTATTTTCTAAAACCGATCTCAAAGTGGTAGCCAATCAGCAACGAGTGTTGCGTCACATGACTTTAAGACTCGGCGATGATCAAGTCGTAGTCGACCGGAGTGTTCTTAAGAGACAAACAAATCGGCGATCAGCGATCACGTGATTACCTACTGCTGTTCTTACGACGATCTAATCAGGTCGCGCGTCAAACTGCGTCTGTTCAAGTCCATGATCAGTCTGTTTCGTCAACTATTTTGTTAAGAATCAGAACTTCAATTGCGAATATCCCTAAATAATCTCTAAACTCAATATTCAAATTATGCGAACAATTAGTTTCACGTTAATAAATAAGAAACAGAGTAAAACGAGTTAAATGAATAAAATATAATGAAAATAAAATAAACCATCGATAACTTTCATCTCTTTGAGCACACATTATGCACCGTTACTTAACACAAAATTGACATGCAGTGATCCCATACCGGTATTTCATAATGAGAAACATTATTGTCATATTCGTAATACATTATATATTGAGTCATCTACATACCTTGTAAATATATAAAATATAAACAACAGTACCGGTCATTTTTGTCACATATGACATAGGTGAAAAATGCATTTTCTCTAATGAATTTTAACAAATACAAGTACATATAGATATTTGTGGTCACAGGTTGTATCAGTAAAGTGTCGCAAACTAATTTTGATGAAATCAACCAGGGGCGGATCCAGAGTGTGCGACCCTCCTCTATAATGTCAAGTTGCCCTGAAATTTCACAGGAAAATGAAGAATATCAAACTGATACCTTAAGAAGTTTAAATTCATAAGTTTGTTCACTGTATTCAAAAAAATGAGTTAATGTTTCTGATGAGCTTTCTTTCATGGTACCCTTTTGATTATACAATGTGCCCTATAATGGGGATCCCCTCCCTGAACCAGAACCTAGATCCGCCCCTGATAACCCATGAATTTGTAAAATTAAATGGCTTCTAAAGTTAATGTCACACTCTTATAGAATTCAATCTATTTCATTTGGATTCATAACCCTGTCATGTAAAAGAAACGATTGAATTAACAATCTTTTCGCTATACAAACAGCGCTATCAAAAGAGCGTTATTAGCTAGCTACTTTTTAGCAAGTAGGAACATTTTGGCCATGTACTGTTTGGGTACCATTTGTTGCGCGCGGGTACATGAAGATACATGTAAACTGAACAATCTCTACACTGTTAGTGTGCAGTAAGTGTATATAAGAAAATATAGATATATTCTGGCCATGAAATACTGAATATGAAAGTACTTATTTATTAGCAACCGATCTTAAAAATGTTCAGATGATATTTAGCCACAAACCACTAGCCTGTTCCATAGTTGTTGGTTAAGATTCGACTTACCAACCATACAAATTAAATCGTAGGAAACCAATCATTGAGATCAGAATCTGGTTCGGGCTCTTAACATAAGCTGTGATCACTCCGGCCTTTTTGGCTCAGGTCAACTACTCAAAGCCAAATGGGCTTGTGCCTGTTTGACCTGGGCCAGATTATGACCCGACCAAAATGCCGGGCCTGATCCGGGCCACGGACACATGGAAACTAAATTATACATCTAGTTTATACGTTCACATCAACGATCTAACTGACCCTGCACGCCTTTGAATAAGGTTATAACGCTATCAATTGATGTTATTGTTTACACAATTTCAATACATAGCTTGGGGTGTGTATGTACATCAGTGCATGGACTCTAGAACGAATTGGTTTTAGAGACCACGATCAGTGGTAGATTAGAAAATGTCTTAACGCTGCATTCATTTACAGTGTACATACTTAATC